>NW_025109350.1:212764-310078 GCF_011392965.1 Frieseomelitta varia
ATACTGTCATCTAGAAATTAGAAATTAAATTATTCACTTTTTTTTAACACGAATCGTGCAGACAAACAAAGTGAATAATTTAATTTCTAATTTCTAGATGACAGTATAGATAACATAATTTCAGTGTAAATGGCCAGTTTCAACGGATGAATACAGTTCGAACAGATATACTCGGAGACGTGCGCCGTGCATATTTTCGCAAGAACGAATACAAAAGAGAATATTATTTTAAGAGAATATAAAAATGATTACCCAGTTGTTCTCACGCGAGATTCGATTACAGACAACACGTTGAACATTGATATCCTCTCGTCGGATTTAAGCCGCCGTAAAATTCAAAAAATTGAACGCCACCTTATTACAATCTACGCTCTTAACGCAATTTATTGCCATTGACGGTTGTTCGTTTGCTCGATAAAAGCGGAATAATGAATGTTGCCAGTGCAACGTAAAAAAATGCTCGGCTTAGTCGCGATATGCATGTGTTTACACTTTCAGTGACAAATTCAGCGCCGTTTTTTCTCTTTGTTTTCTTTTTTTTTCTCCTAAACGGGCGTCGTTATTACAAATAAATGCATAGAATTTGGTTCGAATTCGTTTCCCTTGTCGTTCAATGCGCGACGATTCTTTGCGAATCGCGCAAACTTATTCAACGGAAGTCGCATCGTCGTTTCGTAGCCGGTGTGAGTGTAATTGCATCGAGATTACGTTATTGTCAGTGACAATTCTGACTGCAATTCGTACCCTAGAAAACAGATTCAAGTAACAAATAGTTTGTCGTTCTCGAAACAACAATGTTTATCTGTAAATGCTCCAACTGTTTCAAATGAAAAATCAATAAACGAAGGATCGTGTAACATCGGTTCTATCATTTGAACAAACATTATTTACAATATGAAAATTCTATGGCGAGTAAATAAATAGAAATAAACATCGGTTCTATTTAAACAAATATCGTCTGTAATATAAAAATTCTACTGCGAATAAAAAACAAGTAAAACGATCGCCTAACATTTGGTTTCATTTGGTGTGAATAAATAGCAATTGTAAACTATCTAGAATCTAGACTGACGGCGTCTTTTCTCCCCCCTTCGTATCTTCGTCTTTTCTCCTTTCTCTCCTTTCTCTCCTTTTCGATTGATAGTCGAACCTAATTTGTCCCTAATACGGAATCGATTCGAGAAACAGTATAAAAGTCACATTTTAATTCTCCAAACGTTCCAAAACAATCTAACGAAATCCTCCCAGGCATTCATTGTCAAAGCTATTATTAGATATTTTCCTTCCTCTCTTTCCTTTCCCTTTTAATTATTGTGATACTCTCTCGAGCTTTCCAATATTTTTCTAGTTTCCCAATTGAATAACCAAAAGGCATCGTTCTTTTGATAAAAATTTCTCTGTGAGCTTCGAAATGATAAGTTGTAGTAAAATATTTTTGAAGAGTTGAAACAAATGAAGCAAAAGTGATAAGATATACGCAGAAATCTGATAACTTTGCTGCTATCAGAAAGGATTAAATAACGAAAAAAGAAAAAAAAGGTTTCGAGAGGTGGAAGATTAAAATTTTGTTAATGAAAAATTTTCTTAGAAAAGAATGCAGACGAACGAGAGAAGCGCAGACCGAAAGATCTTTCCAACGATTTCAGTCGCAATAACCATCGACAATTCAGCCTATATTCTTCTGTGTAGCACCCTAAATCACTCGAACATGACTAGCATCGTGATCGTACGAAACGGAAAAAGAAACAGGAACACGATTGACTCAGCTGTGAAACAGTGGAGTGCTCGGAAGAAAATTAAAAAAGTTTAATTTAAAAAAAAAACGCGAGTCTTTCATTTGTCTTTATAAAAAAGATAAATGGAATTGATCTCATGTTCATATTAAAGAAAGAATATTCAGTTGCTTAATTCTTCCATTAAACGTGACGCTATCTCTATTACATTGATAAAATTGATACGATTGTAATTTTAAATGAAATGAGATGGTCTTTACCACCATTTCATTAAAATTCTCATCTTCGAATAATCAAATTATTAATAACGTTCAACAGATATCATACTGATCGTGACCGTGTCTGTGGACTAGATTTAAATTTTACATATTTTACACGAGAAATAATCTTCATCGTCGAATTAGGAAAAGAATGCTCCAGAAGATTATGCGACTTAGCTTGAACTGTTATGCATGAAGTATCGTCGTCATTTGGTTATCTAAATTAAGTCGTCTGTATAAAGAATCATCATCGTTTAATCACAGAGTGCACAATCGAAAGATGCGCGATTTCGAACAAACGAAACGAACAAAAATACTCACAAGTCAACTCGACTGAAACCGTACAGCAGCACTCCACTTTCCCTCGAATCTAGTTACACATAGAACATAATCACGTGCTCGATAGAACGACAATGAGGAATTGAAAACAAAATGCTCAATTGAATGTACTCAGTTGGTCGTACAAACTGCGCGCACATATACCCCGATCGACGAATCAATTTCACGCTAACGCCGATATAACATTATGTACAAATTTATTAAAACAATGACTAGCAGGTCGGCACGTCGCTCGTACCCCGTCGATATCTCGCTATCGACCTCGCCAAAACGAATCCTCTTCTCGCCTCGTAGATCCTCGATCATACCTAGTCCTCTCACATTCGCGTTGTACAGATCTCAACTAACTAACTTAGCTATAATAGAGACAGTAAGTATTAGTCGTTCGAGGGTACCTTTACTTCTTCCTCTGACAGTAAAATTTCAATTTTTGAGAGTGACTCGCGCTTCAATTTCAAATCGAAGAATTAATAATTACATTGAGACAAGTTCTGAGTCTCGTTCTTACGCATTTTTTTTTTTTTTTTTTTTGGGTTTTTTTTAACTTTTTCGCATTTACGATCATTGATGCAATTAACATTGTTAATATTGACGCAACGAGGGTCTATGTAGAATTTAGGGAGATTGGTTCTTTTTATCTACGAAAATGATTGAGATCAAGAGAGCTGAGTTATCTCTATTTCTACGTTCTCTAAAAAGCACCAAATTATAAATTTCTTGGAACTTATCCTCTAGAAATCCCCCGTGCTATATAAATTTTCAGAAATCTCCTTTGTGACTTGGTAAAATGAAGTGCCCTCCTGCCGAGGAAATAAAATAAAAGTAAAATTGCAAGAATGTCGCCTGCAAAGCTACCATCTGTAATCGAAAATGTCCCTTCTTAAGAATCAGGAAAAGGCAAACGCAAAGATCAATCTGAATCTAAGATTGGTCCTCTTTCTTGAAAATTAATAAACAAGAGCAAACGCAAATGTCACTTGCTAATCCTGACTTTATTACAGCTATTTGAAATTAACCTTTACTAAAGCCTCGCAGTTCTACGACAGATAATAGAACACCTACAGATTGATAAACTCGACCAACCAACGCTTATTGCCTCCACGATAGTCTGACAGTCAAACAGAGGGAAAACACGTTTAAAACGATACGCGATAACAGCCCATTTCAAGGATTACGCTGTTACGTACATATTTTTTTTTTTCTTTTCTTTTCTTTGGACAGAGAAAGTAAACGCACCTCCTCGAGAAATCACCCCGCCACCACTTCCGTGAGCTGGCAACTGACGCGCGAGACCTCGTCGAAACGTCCAGCAAGGTAGAACACGTCTCCAACGACCCATCAATCGAAGAAATCGTCGTCGCCGAACGGATCGTTCTCCCTGACGAATATATTCACCGATTCCGACTTCCTGATGTGCTGGTCGTTCCTCGACTTGTTGTTGTTGTTGTTGTTGTTGTTGTTACTACCGGCGGAGTACTTGCCCTGTCGAGCGTGATTCTTCAATGGCAAGGTGGTCGCTCTGTGATCGGGGACGTTGTCCTCCATTTCCGGCTTGAAAGCGAACGCGTCGTCGTCGTATCTCAGGTGCCCGTTGAAGAATGAGTCGCGGCTGCTGTCGCCCGACACGAAATCGTCGGTCGTCTGATGAGCGTTCTTGGAATCGCAGGGAAGTTCCTCGGGCGTGGCCTTCTGGTCGGAGGGAAGCCTCTGTCTGTCGGACGAGTCGCTGATCCCGGTAGCTGTGAACGACAGATCGTCCTCGAAGTAGCTGGATCTCTTGCTGCTGTATACCTCTTCCACTGGCATCGCTCCCCTCCTCCCGGGAGCTTTCGCGTATCTCGTGGCGAAAGACGAGGGACTCTGGGGAGATGGTTTCTGCTCGCTGCTCGCTTCCGAACGTACACGTGGCTCCGCCGTGGTGAGAGACTCAGCGGCCGAGGGGTCCGCGTGCTCCACGCTCTGGGCGAAATCGTCCTCGAACGGGCTCTGGGTTTTCGCCGGGTGAGCCTGGCGAAGTTTGTGCCTCGGTATTCTCTTTCGATGGAGATTCTCGCTCTTGGTGTCCGGCTCCTCGGACCAGTAAGGCCTGTCAACCCAACTGTCGTACTCTTGGTCGCTGCCCCAGTAACTTTGCCGACTTCTGGAACGTTGCGACGACCGTAGATAGGGGTCCGAGTCGTTGTCGTTGCACTCGGACCTGGAGGTGCCGAATTTCCCTCGTGACTCGGGGTAGACCATGTCTACGTTGCGTCCCTCATTCGCGCTGTTCGGCCTCTTCGGCCAGTGCCGCTTTCTCGCTGACTGGTTGTATCTCGGGGAGTCGTCCGTCGGTCTGTCGGAGCCGTAGTCTTCGTTCCAGGCCGAGGGATAATCGTGCGGCCGTTCCCTGTAATAGTAATAGCTTTCTCTGCTAGGATAGTCGGAGTCTGGCGGACCGGTTGGCCTCCTGTTCCAAAATCTCGCGTCCTCCTCCCATCGTCTTCTCTCGTACTTCCTCCTCGACCACCTGTCGTCGTCGTCGTATCCCATGCTCTCTTGGCTACCGAACCTGTCCTCCTTCCACAGCATCATTTTCCTTCTTCTCTCGTCGTCGTAGAACGGCCCGTGCTCGTGCGGCCAGTTCCAACGTTGGGGCTTCGATCTGCACTTCCTGTGAAGCTCGTAGTGCTCCTCCTCGTCCTTGTACTGCATCTTTCTGTGAGGATAATGCTTGGACTCTTTCTCCCACTGGCTCTCGTCGTGCCACGGCGAGGAGTCGCGCGGCCTGTGACCCGAGTTCTTGATCCACGCGGCGTCGCGCGACTTTTCCATCGTTCTATCTCGGAAGCCCCAGTCTCGTTTGTTCCCTGAACCGCTTGTCTCCTCGTAGAAACCCCTCTCCGAGCCGAAAGGAACGTCGAATCTCGGATAGTGGCTACACCTGAACCTGCCATCTCGTATCCTTCCGTTGCTCTCCTCGCTCTCCTCCTCGTCTTTCCACTCGTTGTCACTGTCGCCTGACTGTTGGTAAACGCTTCCTTTGAACGAAGCCTCTCTGTGGAACTCCTTGCCATCGGGCGACCACGGTGACGTTCGACTGATCGGAGGGGGACACTCGGACAGGGGTCTGTCCGAGACGAAGAGGCCTGTGTCGAACTTGGTCCAGTTGCTGTCGTCTTTGCTCTCGTCCCTCTCTGGCTTCAGCTCCGTGAACGGCGAGAAGATGTCCTCGGGGATCAGGGACTTGGTCTTTGCCGCGTGTCCGCTGTTGCTCAACATTTTGATCTCCTCGAAAATGTCCATTCCCATCGAGCTCGAGTCTTCCTCCTTCTTTGCCTGTTTCTTGGGACTCGAGGGCGGAGGCGTGTCGGAAAATAGATTCAGCAACTCCACCTCGGCCGAAGTCTTTTGCTGCGTCGGTAGCTGAATCACCGGTGACATTCTCGTGGAATTCGGCGTGTCATCCTCCGGTTGTTTCACCGGCGGTTCCGGTTCGCCTATGATCTCGCGCAGTGCCGCGTATTTGTCGCTGGACGTGGACACGGAAGACTTCACCTCGGCTTTGTTCACTTCGATCAGCGACCCATTCGTCTCCTCCGTGCTCGTCTCCTTGGCTTCTGGCTTGTCGGAGTCGTCATTGATCTCGCTGAGTTTCTCAGCAGCCACCTCCGGTTCCTCCTCCGTTCTCTTCTCCTCGACGTCGGCTGCAGCTTTCGTTTTCTCGGAGTCTTCCTCTCCTTGTTTCGTCAACAGATCCGTCAACGCTTCCGCCTCTGCCACCAGTTCTGTCTTACTTTCCGCTTCCGTCGGTTGGATCTTCTCAAACGTCAGACTCGACGGCGGTTCGGTCGTTTCCTCGAACTTTGTTTCAGTTTGCTCCTCCTTGGTCAGATCTTCGTTACTAGGCGGCAGTTTCACCGTCAGGTTCACCAGAGTAGCCAAACTTTCCGATCTCGGCTCCTCGATAGTTTCCTGCTGTTGCTGAGTTTCGGCTGTTTCAAGTTCCTCCTTCGTCACTGAAAACGTTTCTTCCTCCATGGTGTCTTTCGCGGCGTTCTCGTCGTTCTTCTCCATCTGCTCCAGCTCCAGCAGCTCTCTGAAAACAGCGTACTTGTCGTACGTAGCTTCCTGCTTGGTCTCCTGCTCGACGTTCATCTTCGCGAATGGCTGTTGTTGCTCGAAAGCTTTCGACTGCGCCATGCTAGACACGTGCGATTGCGATTGCGCGACACCGGCCTTCTCTTGCTTCGTAAAGACGGGTTCTTCGTTATCGTTGGCGGCTGCTTCCTTCGCCGAGAGAGTGGCCAAACACTCGGTCAACTGCTGAAGAGTCAGACTGGTCAGCTCTTTCACTGTCATCCCTAGACTGTTCGCCAATTCGTCCAAGTTAGTGGATGTTAACTGGCTCAGGGTGATGTCCAACGAGGGTTTCGTCTTCTTGGGTCCGATTGGGGTGCTGCTGGTGTCGGTGAAAAACGCGCTCGGTATCATGGAGCTGAACGAGTCCTCGAACGCTGACGTGGCCATCGCGCTTATCAGGTCCGACTTGCCAGACAGCTGAACAGGCGAGCTGAAACTGTCATCCGATTGGCTCCTTCCGTCCCTTAACGGGCTCATGCTTCTGTCTTTCGTCGTCGCCACGGGCTCTCTTTCCGGGAAATCGTAGTGAAAGTAGGTGTCCGTATGCGGTGGCCTTGGAGGAGGCTTCGCCACACCCCTGACTCCTTGCTTCTTCGGTGGCAGAGGCGGTGGATTGATCAAGATGTTGGCTACTCCCCGTGGGGGAGGTTCAGGTACGAGTTCCAGTTCCGCGGAGGAACTGGACAGTCTGGAGTTGGCGTCGGAGGGGCAAGACTTTAGCGGGGACGCTGGTGAGTCGCTGGCTGCCGAGAAGTCCACTGGAAACGGTTTGTCCATGGACGACACTTTGCCACCAGTTACGTCGATGTCGAATTCCTTCTTGCGTGTGGATTTTATGGGACTGGGAAGTTTCACCAGGCCGTGCATAGATTCCGTGGAGTCCTTGTCCATTCTGCTAAGCATAGAAACGCCGGCAGATGTGGGAATCGAGATTGCCGAGGATTTCGAGGTAGGGGAGTCTTCAGGTGGCAGAGACACGGAAAGAGGCTGATGATGAGTAGATCTTCTGGACGAGTCGGAGCGCGTGAACACCGATTGAATCGCCTCGTTCTCGTCGAATCGGTCGAAGTTCGCGAAATTCGTGTCCTCGAACTGATTCTCTTTCGGGGCTATGTCGTTTCGCGGTTTCGCCGACTCTAGTGGCTCCGAGAGGACGTTAAAGTTCGTTGGGAACGTGTCTGCCGAGCTGGTGGACACCAGGTCTTTCAGAACTTTCTTGGGAGGGTTCTTCAGATGTTGGAAGAAATCCTTCTTGTCCACGTAGGGTTTTATCAAGCCGGTTCCGAGCGGGTCCAGCTCCGTGAACACGTCGATTTGCGGGCTCTTGGCTTGGGTCTGTGAAAATTATTAGGTAAATTAAATAGGAATTATCTAGCAGTCTAGACAATTCAAATTGAGCATTATCATAAATTATTTTTGTTTTCGCAATTATTGAAAAGATATGGACTCTTTAGTTGCAAATTCAAGGTTACTCGTCTCATTGTAAACTTACGTACAGTACCAAAGACTCAACATCATCGAGCCTCCTTGAGGTGATTAATGAAAATTAATCTACGCGTAAATATTAAATACCAACCTCTTCCGAGTCCTTTTTAACAGGCGTGTTCTTGGCAGAGCCGGTGAGATCGCTGTCACTGAAGAGATTTTCGGCTTCCTTCTCGAACCACTGAATATTGCCTTGAAGCGGAGGGGTTTTGCTAGTCAAAGTGGTCGCCGGGCTCGACGTGATCGACGACTGGGGGCCTGGAACTGTTTGCTGTCGCTCTAGGTGGCCTCTTTTAGACGATGACGGTGGCGGCGGTAAAATTGGCCGTACAGTATCTTCCAGCTGTGAATATAGATTTTGAAAAGATCGAAATACACACGTGCATTATCGAATATATACTGCATATTCGAAATTCATTCGTACCTTCATGTTCGCGAACGAATCGCCAAACGGATCGGTTTCAAACAGATCGTCAGCGGAGGGTGGCGGGTTATCAGGGGTAATTTTATTCATGTGATGAATACCTTGCTGCAGAGAGTCCAATTCGAATTGTATATCCAACAAGTCTCTTATCACGCCACTTTGTGGCTCGTTTCGTTTGTCAACCGACTTGTCCACCTCCGAATTGGTATTCCTTACGCGATGAAGGGAGGATTCTGATCCTGCTGCGCCCTGTCGCGAAGCGATTTAACAACGTTTCGTTGAGTTGGAAATTTTACAATTCAGACGGTACACACGACGGTGTGTAGAAACTTCTGGTCAAATGAATTTTTCACGAAAATAATACTTTAAAGTTACTCTGTTGCAACGATATGTTGTTAACAGTGTTTACTCGATGTTGAATTCTATTTTGCTGTTTTACTAAATGTTGGTCAAAATTCATTTGTCCCGGAATTTTTGCACGTTACACTCAATGTACAGAATATATTGAATATTAAAAACTAACAACTGTTTATCGAAGAAAGAGAAAAACAAAAAAAAAAAAAGTCATCGAGAAGAAGTATATCGACAATTACTTTAGTATCGGGGGTGGGTTCGACAAAGATGCCAGTGGTATGAAATTTAATAACGTTCATGGCGTTTTGCTCTAAGTGCTGCTTCGTTAGCTCGATCTCCTTCTTTTTCAACTCGAACACCACTTGGAACAAGTCTCGCATCGCGATTACCACCTGCAAAAAGATCGCAGAGAGTAAAGATCCTTTTACAACGTACAAGTCCTTTAACATTTTACGCGAAAGCTCGCGATAAATGAAATAAAAGGCAAAGGATGTTATTTCACTCGCCAATTGTTAATTAAAAACGGAATCAAAGGGAATGTCAAACGCAAATTTTAATTAATTTTTTAAAATACCTCTTGCCTCGAATTAAGTTTCGAAATAATTAAAAAAAGAAAAGAAAAAAAAGAAACAGTTGAGAGCGTTGCGTTAACACAGGTAAACTCGTCTGACTATGCACTGTCTGCCTTCACTTATCGTGTGCTCCTCCTCTACTACGTATTACGTTTCCCCTTCTCTCGTAGTTCAATCACGTGGTTAGGCTAGATCGTCTCTCTTACACCTTTTAATAACCTTTAACCTCTTTAGCAAATTCGCAAATAATCCGCACACGAAAGTTTCGTGTAGACGTCATACACCGTTCCTCCGTTATCACCAGGATCGGGATATTTTAAACGCCTAGATGCATGTATAAACCGCTTGCTTTGACCTTTCGTTAATGCATAATCATAGAAGAGACTGCACACTCTGCGTGGCAATTTTGAACGTGAACACCTTTATTATTTTCGTTGCTAACAAGTTGGAAATTCTAAAAAAAAAAAGGAAATAGTTCCGAGCTTGTCGAATTTCGCGCTTCATTCTTTGACAAAACTATTAACAATATCGATACGAATAATCAAAAGGATAAAACAGATCTCTATTAACTAGTTTCCTTCGTGTCGACAAATTCGTATGAAAAATTGAAAAAGAATTCAACGAGGGAGAGAACATTCGGGCGTCAAGAAATGTAGAAAACAAAAGCACGATACGATCGATATGATCCAGTTATCTGAAGGAAGAGAATTGAATTTCGGTGACTGTGCGAAACAAAACGGAGAGAGAGAGACAGAGAGAAACGAACGGGAGAGGAAAGAATAAAGAGAGCGGAGAGAACAAAGAGAGAGGAGAGCCACGAAGAAAACGCAATCACTTTGAACGAGCACGAGGAGAATCGCGTATAATCGAACAACAATCTCCCGCGGTGGTATATCCGCTGGAGTGGTATATAGCCCGAATCGTATAATGCAATTATTTACATACCCCTGCGGAATTACCGGAGCTACCGAGGTCGATATTGCTTCTACGGATTGGACAAATATCATTTCAGACCCCGGTTGCCTCGGCAAAGCGAATCGTTTCGCGATAAACGGTTACGGACTCCCCTTCTCGCCTCCGTCGCGTTTAAGGATCGTGTTCGCGCACGAACGGCTCTCCTATCGAATCAACGCGCGCGCCAACCTCCTTCTTTTGTTGCTTCTCAAAGGCAATATCCGCGCCGCGACAACGACGAAAGAATGCCCTTGCGTTCGCCGCCTCTCGCTTTTTATCGATTGCGGGCTAAACGACGAACGAGGTTTCTCTATGCCGCTAATTACCATCAATTTTTAACACTTCCGACACGTGTGCGTACATGCGTTGCACGTACCGGCTTTCGAGCGGCTGGAATCGTTGGTTTTCTTATTGATTTCAAACTGGTGGACTGATTTGATTTTAATTCGATCTGATTTTGATAAAGTGAAATTAATCGTTTTCAAGAGCGAGTTCTTTTTTTTTTTTTGGTTTTGTTGGTGGACGAGCGTTGAAAATATCTGCAAGGTGATCAAGACAGTTATAGTTTTAAGAGGTAAAGTTTTGATTCTGTTCGTGAAAGTTAATCTCGGAAACTATTGTTAAGTTCAATTTTGATCGTAGGGGAAATAATCTCTCGTGTTACACAAATTTACGATAAAAATAGACGGTTATTATTTATCCATGCTTTTTATTAAATTTTGAAATCCGTCGCTGCAACATTCAGTTAATCTGTTTGCAAGGTTTCAAGTAGAAATAAAGATTGTAACACGAAGATTGGAATGTCAGAAAATGGGTAAAGGACCATCAAATTAATTTGCAACCAATACTCTAATCTTGCAACTTTTCCAATTGATACGGTAGGAGATAAGATGCACTCGACACTGTGTAAAACTCACTTGGCTTGCCGCTTTGTCCGTCTTGATGCCAAAGAAACGATGGCCAGTGTCTGGTGACCCAAAAATATATCCGAAAGCCCTCGAATCGCTCATGTCCTGCGCGATGAACGATATCTTATGTACAGGATGGTGATACAGACAGTCCTGGAACAAGAGAATTTCAATCGTGTAGAGAATTATCAGTTTTACGTACACTTACACATTTTACACGGAATTCTGAACATATTCTGAAATATACTCGTTTGTTTCTTTCTTTTCCTTTTAAAACAATTGATCGAAGAAAAGAACTTGATATTTTGGAAAACTGATATTTCAAAGTCAGACTTTAACTCCGTTGTTTAACGCTTAATGTTTTACACTTCACGAAATTCGGGTATTATGGTTTTTAGTTTTGAAAGTCATTACCCCAGACTTTTCGTCCCGCAAGCGTAATCCATCGATGCTGACCTGAACGGCGATTCGTTGTTTGTGTTCACCGGCAGCCCGAATCGCCATCTTCAGATCCGCCAAAGCTGCTTGGCACATCCGGTCCCCGCGTGCTTCCGATACTTCCAATATGCCAATCAGCTTCGCCTTGAACGACACACCCTCCCCAAGAAATCGGGTTGGTTCGTTCTTGACTGTAAATAAAGGCACATGAAAAATTATTTCTTTGTAAAGAAAAAAAAAAAAAAAAGACACTTGAATTAAGAAATACCCAATTTCAACACTCAAATGTTAATGAACAAGAAAGTTCCTTTAAATCCACGAAGAAAAATTGTTTATCTGTTGTTCGCCTGTTAAAAAATATTTCACAAATTATATTTAAAAGCAGAAATACTTGGCCTAGTAGTAACACTCAATATTTCAAACGAACTTGTACATTCAACGTGAAGAAAAAGGATGGAATTTAATATAAAAAAGCAAGAGAGAAGTACCTGAGTCCAATTAATAAAACACTGAACGATCTTCTAAACTATTTCATTCGTCCTCTAAACAGTTCATTTGCAAGAATACAATTAATTGCTCTTCCCATCGCAAGTAGTAATAGTCAACGTTTCAACCCCACTTGAATCCCTATTCCCTACACGCTTTAGGTATCATTAAACAACATCATTTCACTTCCCGGTTGCCTTCGTCCGAAGCGAAAAAGAAGAAAGAAAGATCGAATTATCATTCGTTGGAAAGGGGAAGCGAGCGACAGGAAAGAGAAATAAATTGCTTATCCGAAGGACACTCGAAAGAATTCTCTCGTTTCACGCATTTCGCCGGGCGGACTGATCGTGTGGCCGATCGATATTAAACTGAAGAGGCTCGAAACCATCGGCGACGGATCGTTTCGGACCCCTGCTGCTTCGAATTCGATAATTCGATAGGATCACGCCGTACGGGACTCGACTTGGCCCCCGTTGTCGACGAGACCTCATGCAGGGTGCATTAAAACGAGCACGAAACCGCGACAGATTTCGCGTTACTTTGTTAGACGCCGGCACAGTTCGTTGCCTATCGCATGGAAAATTGATCTCGTGAGGGCTGCGATATAGTTGCTGACGAACTTGGGAACAAAAACGCTCGCTATTGATTTCAAACGATTAGTCGCGTCCTTGTTCGTTTCGGTCGTGATCTTGGTGTTTCAGCATTTATTACCACTGTATCGCGAATTTTAACTTGCAAGATGAGGTGTTATTAATTGGTGTCAAAACTATTGACAAAGCTATTGACAAACGATGAAATTATTTAATATTATTTAATTATTTAATATTATTCTCAGCTTTGTGTTACAAAGATTATAAAAATAATACTGAACTGTCTGATTGTAAAAATAATACTGAACTGTCTGCTTATAAAAATAACAGAGAACTGTCTGAATCATTTGTGAAATCTCGTTTTAAAAAAGCTGTTGAAAAGACTATAAACAATTAAATCCATAGAACATTAAAGTCAACAACAATATCATAAAATAAAATTATTTTAATACTATTCTCAGTTTCGTGTTACAAAGAATATAAAAATAATACGTGAACTGTCTGAATCATTTGTGAAATCTCGTTTTAAAAGGCTGTTGAAAAGACTATAAACAATTAAATCCATAGAACATTAAAGTCAACAACAATATCATAAAATAAAATTATTTTAATATTATTCTCAGTTTTGTGTTACAAAGATTATAAAAATAATACGTGAACTGTCTGAATCATTTGTGAAATCTCGTTTTAAAAAGCTGTTGAAAAGACTATAAACAATTAAACCCATAGAACATTAAAGTCAACAATATCATAAAATAAAATTATTTTAATACTATTCTCAGTTTCGTGTTACAAAGAATATAAAAATAATACGCGAACTGTCTGAATCATTTGTGAAATCTCGTTTTAAAAAAGCTGTTGAAAAGACTATTAAATGACGAGTAATAAACAATTAAATCCATAGAACATTAAAGTCAACAACAATAACCCTGGTAAATATAATATTCAAACATCCTGTAATACTCTGTTCCTCACAATCACTTTACGAACAAATAAACAACTCCGACAGCTTTCAGCCACTGTTAAACCTACACCATCAGCATCCCTGTCAGCGATCATCGCGATTGTACACAAAATTCTCTCGTTTCAATCATCATCATCAGCCCGTGCGTCCCCTCTCGCGGGTCTTAATCTCTGGCCACTCGTAACTTCTCTCGATTTGCCTTTCTACAGACAATTTATCGAAATCTCTGCCCTCCGCAACCCCCTTCTTTCGCCAACACATATGAACAGAGCTGAGCTTCCTTAACGCACACTTTCGACGACCCCTTGCGACTTTAATGGCCACTAGGCACACCGGCGCATTTGTTTGAACGTACTCGTGCGACTCGAGTGGAGAACGCCAACTGTCGATACTCGAGTTTCTCTATCCGGATAACCAATTCATGTCCTTTCCTAACTCCCTCCCATCCCTCCCCCCTGCTGGCGCGGTCACCTTTGTACGCCCTTTATCATACCTTGTTCCTTGCTCTTTGCTTTTAGGGGTGGAAACATAGCGAGACGGTGATAGTGTAGTCGACTAGCAAGTTGAGGGTAAGAACAGGATAGTGAACAGGTTTAGGTCGTTGTGTAAATGACTGTTCTGCTGAACTAGCAGGTTTGCCCTTTCGCTGCGCGTTTAAATTTTCGGACGACTCTTGAAGAATGGTAATTAGGGTTTCCGCAATATTTCTTTCTCGCAGTTCTCTTCGATCGATGCGTATTACTGTAATATCGGGTTTTATTATTAAGCCGTAGGTTTAACTTGTAGTGATAGGATTAGGTTGTAGTTTAATTATGAGTTAATTATTGAGCTTAAAGTAAAGCTAACTTGAAGTATAGCTTGAGTAAAAAATGAGTAAGTAAGGATAAAGTGTGCAATAGCGAATTTCCTCAGTCAGATGAATAGTTACACCACGACCTATTCATTATGTTTTTATCTTCAAACGATACACGCGTTAACTTAATGTTGCATGTTAACAAGTATATTAATAGTTGGTTAATAGTGACAGTACGTTAAAATGTTAGGTCGAAGGAATAATAGATCAATAAGGTGTACATAGTGACAAAATTATCTTGTGAAATGTAATTCTTCTTTCGAAAAGAGAAATTAATCTGATGAAAATGTAGATAATTACCACTAACTTTTAAATCTAATGAAACATTCTGTGAAATTGAACACTTCCTTGATTTTGACGAATTCTGTTTCCATAAACGCGTAATATATAAAAGAATTTTACAAAAAAATTGCAATTATCCGATTAATCAAGTTATCAGTCATATAATCGATCTTGCGACTTTTCAAGTTAATGATTGATTATAGTGTTAAATTAGAAAATAGTGTGGTGTCAGATGATGACGATAATATGCACCTAAGTAATAGTATAATGGAAATATGGTAATATTTATTGATTTTAGTTTATTTCTTGATTGTAGAAATAGCAAATGGCAATAGAATAATAAATAATAGCGCGATAATAGTAACAGAGGACAATGAAAATAGTAATAGATCCTGATATTGTACAATAGTAATTATTTATTAGCAACAGTACAATAGTAATGTAAAGCAAGGTAGAAATAGCATAGTGTGCAGGAAAAGAACGAGTCATCTATTCGCACAGATTGCCAATATTTTCGACATGGTAATTTATTTTCCGAGGGATTTCGTGCTTTTCAACGGATCGTTACAGGTGCATCGCTTTAATGGAGAAAAGAGAGGGACGAGCGAGAAGGATAGGAAGATGCATTGTATCGATAAAGCTTCCTACTAAGCTCGTAGCTTAGATGCTGGTATAAATGAAAATCAGAGGACATATCTGCATCGAAGATTGTTTTAGACAATGTAACGAAATAAAAAAGAAATTATATCTGACGATCCAACATTTCAATTGAGAAAAATTAAACTTACACTATAAACAGATACCTGATTTCTATTAATTTTCTATCAAGCAATTATTTGTTGTAGTAGTGTTCCAAATTTAATTTTTCCTACTCTGAATGCGAAAAATTATTGTAGATTTTGCACTTTACGAGAAATATCGAGAGCTGAAATTTACAAAGGGTGTTTTATAGAAGATCACAGATGTTGAAAAATGCTACTTTCATCGATAGTTGGAGCGTTTAAACTTCTATTTAGCTGTCAACAGATAATCCAGGATGCGAATGTTAATGTGCATAAAGTGTAAACCTATTGGATAGTAAGTGTCGAGAGTGCGTACGTGAAAACTTCTAAAATTACCAAGTTACTCTCCAAAGTCGTAATTAATTTTAATTAGCAAATTTCTTGGATGGATTATTAGGAAACTTTTAATAAACTCGTTGCTAATATGACATTTACTTGGAATATTCGTTATTCGCTTATTGCGTATAATTGTGCAACATCGTTATATCAATTTATAAAAGTTACAATCAAAAATCACAAGTATAAGAATGTTGTCTAATACTTTCCCAAAATTCTTACAAATAGTTATTATAGTTTTATCAATACAGAGTTTGATACGATAATAGTACATAGTAAGAATGATAATATCAACATCATTAAAAGAACATAACGTGCAACATTTCCCTCGAACGTAGTCGATATTTTTATCTATTATACTTTTACTAAGTAATATTTTTCTTTCTCAAGATATACGTCATAAGTTATCTATGTAAAATGCTTTAGGAAAGCATGATTTAAAGATTGATGCTTATTAGGGAGAAAGCCTAACAATGTAATGTTATATTTTAAGCGTAACGCTTTTTCTTTTTATCTAATCTCCTCGTATCAGCGTGCGTTTAGTTCCTATCTCAATTTTAAAGTGAAATTTTGTGTAAATACATGTCGAGTGAATGTTTCAAATATAGTAAATATTTAATTTATATTTCTCTTCGAAAGTTTGAATCTTCGGACTTCAATGTATTCAACACCGAGGAACGTGCAAAAACGTAAAGCAATTGTTTCCAAGTGGAATTAATTGCAAGTAGTACAATCCTTAATACGAGTTGCCCAAATTAGATGGTGCCGCCATCTGTCAGCGATACCATGTAGAAACAAACAAACCAGCAGACTACATTACCACAGTCGGTAAGTCAAAACTGCAACAAAAGCTCGCGCGAAAATCACAAAATTAATAAGTGTCGTTCCGAACAGAGATGCCCGACACCTCCCTTCACTTCATCGAGCTTCGTTGGGGCCACACGATTCACGTATTCATTCCGCGTTATTCACGTACGAAATTAATCTGCGTGGCCCGATTCGAGAAACCGTCGTGTCTCTCTCCCTCTTACAGAATAGGGAAGCCATATTCCAAAGCTCCCTTTGACCGATCTACAGGCTAATATCACAGCGTAATTCCCTTCGAGAACGGCAATGTTCCTCACGAAACAGGCTGAAACTATCGGAGCCACGTAACTCGCCGATACGTATCACAATGCATATACACCAGATACACGGGAACGGATACGTCGATACCGCACGATTCCGATGGTATCCGCGAGTAAATTCGTTACGGGGTTGGCTTTCATATCCCCCTTTTCTCTCTTCTTCTCCTTTTCTTTTCTTTCTTTCTCTTTCCTCTCTTTTCTTTTCTTTTCCTATCCTATCGTTTACTCACACTTGCACGGACTGTTTTTCTTCCGTAAGGTCTGCATCGATAGTTCCGTGTAGGTGACGAGAAGGTGTCGGATATGACGAGAAGAGAATGCAACCGATCTTCTCTCTCGGCGCACCCTCGGCCGCCGTACTATCGTGGATGGTATTCTCAACACAGACACATGTCGCTCACACGTCTTTTTCTCCCTCTGTTTCTACAAATCCTCTTCTGTCGCGTTTTCTTTCCGTTCCTCTCCCACTCGTTCGCTCCTTTTCCGTCTGTCTCCCTCTTTCTCTCTCCCTTTCCTCTCTCTCTCTCTCTCTCTTTCTCTTTCTCTTTCTCTCACTCTCACTCCCACTACCCACCCCTGTACCCCCTTTTCCCCCCGCGGCCTAACTCCTGCCTCTTCAGCTATCCTGGCTGGCCGTTACTCTTCCGTTACTCCCTCTGTCTCCCTCGTTTCGCGTATTTCATTCGGGAGTATGAGGCTGGCGCGTTTCACGTACGCGGTCGGTACTTCTTGTCCCAAGCAGCACGGTGCCACTTTGTCGCAGACACGCAGGAGAACGTCGAGATCTCGTCCGGGCACTGTTCGAAGATCGGTTTCTCGCGGTACACGCGCGTCACGTAAAAATACGGAGGAAGTAACAGCTGCCTCTGCCGGCACAGGTCACCCATGTTAGCCTCTCTTATTGATCAATAATATACCATCTAGTACGTGGCGTCGTCGCTTCGGGGCCGCAGAGAACATTTCCCGGTTCGCGCGCGCTTTTCCACGCCGGCTCTATATTCTTCTCTATTTCATCTCTCCCCTCCCTCCGCCCCGTCCTCCCAGCAGGGGATGTTTGACGATCTGTGAAACAGAGCCACTTTTCCGTAACAGTCGATCTCGTCGGAGAGAGTTATTGTTGCACGTAGCCGTTCCAAACTACCTTTCCTTTCTTTGGCGACTTTGATATCGACCGAGGCTTGGATAGCGATGAACGCGCTACTTTTATTTTTCGTCGCAGCTTCCAGAGGGGTGGCGCGCACGATTGCAATTGATGGTTGACTCCCACTGTTCCGCGAGAATGACGGACAATTGAAAATCACCGTGTCATTGCAGAACAATGTCATAATCATTGTTTGAGATCTTCCGATAAATATAGAGTGTTTTTTCTTTTACAACGTATTTCTGTTTTACGATTCATTCGTTGGTATTATAAAAGAAGAATCATTGTATCAATGACATGTGGATTGTGTAATTCGAAATGTGCATTGCGAAGTAGTTAAATGATCAAGTTCTGTATTTTATTATTATTATTCGTAAATGAACTAATGAAAAGTAGTTTATTAATTGGGGAGAGTTAAAAGTTCATAATTTCATGTAAAATCAACGTGGGTGACGTAATGAGTAGAGCCTGTATTCTGTACGAAAGTTTAATGAATTTATATTTTGACATTCAGTGACAAGCGTTGCATCGAATTTATTTAATTTATTTCCAATTGATTTTAATAGAATTAATTTTAATAGAATTAAAAACAAATGTTCGCGCGAAATTGCTAGTAGGTCATGAACAAAAGGGAGATTCGATGGGGATGCAAAGTTTGAATTACTTACAGGTGTAATTACACTCTGGTGACGATAGATGGCACTGTAAATTTACGCGCAAAAATTAAATCTTCTGTAAGAAGAATGAAGTTTGTTTATTTCTATTTACTTTTTAAACAAAATCATAACACAAAATATAAATTAGACGCCACAAATTTCATTTAAACATTTATTATAATTTTATTAAATTCAATTCCTCGAATCAATCGCGTACGCTGAACGTTAAATATTGCTAAATAATTATTAAGGATTTGTATAATACAAATGCGTTTGTGATATTGCTTATTATTGTACAACTTAACTTCATGAAGTATATTTTCAAAGAGTAAAATCTGATGAATCATAATTTATGATAAGATTAACAACTTATTTGAAAGAAAGTTATTTGAACAAAGATTAAAGTATTAAGAATATTTACTATAGTACAAACTTTGTTGATAAATGTGAAGTGGTATAAAAAACATATTATTTGCTATTATTTTCTCACGTCAATACGAAACATCATAGATTTCGTAATCTTAGCATTACTGAAAGTTTCTCACTATGATTTATCACCCTGGTGTTGAAGGTTAAGTGAATTTAAATGCAATATTTTATGGAGTACGATAAACGATGAGATATACATACGTATACGATTTTACAAGTGAACAACCTGTTTATTGCATCAGAAAGCTATTCTTGAACGTACTTGTGAGATTAAAAATATTTTAATATGTATAAAAAACAATATTATACAATTATACAAAGATGTGCGAATTTTTCTGATAATCATAGCTGTGTAAATATATTTCCCACGATTATTTTTTAAAAATAATTTAATCATTTAAATTCGACGTAAATGCTTCAAAATCATTATTAAATCGTATTCTGAACGTTACGTTAAACCGTAAGTGAAGTTGTTGTAAAATATCTCTAAATAATAGTAAAAAAAAAATGTAACAAATCAAACGCTAAAAAGTCTAAACAAATTGCAGTCGCCAGTGAATATAATGAAGATATAGTTCGTCCAACACGTACAATGTCAACATCTGCATAACCGTTTCCGTTGACGCT
This sequence comes from Frieseomelitta varia, assembly GCF_011392965.1. NCBI lineage: Eukaryota > Metazoa > Arthropoda > Insecta > Hymenoptera > Apidae > Frieseomelitta > Frieseomelitta varia. The sequence goes on from NW_025109350.1 coordinate 232,624, forward strand.
GCTTAATTATACGAATTAAGGCGACAGCATTTTTAATGACATTCGAGAACCCCGTCCGCAAAGGCGAGATGCTACGCCATTGGTCTCCTCGTTTTTACCTTCACATCGGAGTCACGAGTTCTCAGTTCGCGCATAGCCGCCGGAGAGGAAGGATGTGTTGTGTCGTTCGTCGCTTACCTCGACTCGACAAGACAGAGAGAAATTAGGGCCGTGGTACATCTTCAAGACGTTTGCGTGCGTCAATCGTGTCTTATCGACGTTTACAGGCTAATCAAGCGGCTGACAAATGAACGCACACCATGACATCCCGTAAAAACTTGGTCGTTGTATTAACGATAGTACTTGGGATTCTCGCAGTTAACGTTTACGCCAGATCTTGGGGTATGTAGAATAAGCATCTGTCGAAAAATTTTATGTGACGAAAGCCCGTATTGACAGCGATTCAACCCGATACACACGGTACGAATAATACCGCGTTGCGGGTCGCGCGAACGCTGTCTCCATTCACGCGGTCTCGGTGGTCACGTACGCCACTTCTCCAGGACTGTTTTACCATGCAGAAAGTCGTGACACGTCTGAAAAAGGTGAATGAAACTGATGTTCGATTTGTCGTGAAACGTTTCACCAGGCATTCGCGGTTCGTATTAATACGGAAATCGGTCGGCACGGTACTTGCCCTTATACCTGTTTACGTAATGAATGTCAAATCGTAGTCTCTTTGTATTCCGTATAGAGAGTTACGTGCCTTGCTACCTGACCGCGCAAGGTCTCGACCGCGGTCAGATACCGAGGGAATTATTGTACACCTAGAAAGTACAAATATCTACGAATTTTCCCTACGAATCACTCGTCGTGCCTGTCCAATATACTTGTTTATTTTACTTATGCAGCACATTCTCCAAGAACTAATATACATATATATATATATATATATATATATATATATATATATATATATATATATATATATATGAATAGTTGGGAAAGTAGAATTCCGGACAGTTAACAAGGTGTCGCTGGTATGTGCGTGCACGCACACGAAGATCGATGTTTAACGAATAAGAGCGGTTGTTTCATTGAAAAGACGAATGAATTGACGAATTGCCACGGCTAGCTCGTCAATCGTCCTCGTTCGGTGAAAATTTTAAACGGCGCGCATCGACGCGGATCTGTTTCACCTACTTTGACTATTTGCCTCTTGACTAACTTGTCGAAGGAAAACCACGTGCCGTTGAACGAGTAAAAATAACCGATGGTTGCGGGGGATTATGTCACACGAATTTGTCGAATGCCGAACGAAACGATCCCCGAATCCCTCGATTCATCGACATCTCGCTCGCGTTGCCGCGAGGTTTGACGCGCGTTCCCGAGAAAAAATATTGCCCCGCGTATTGTCGCGGGTTACTTATGCATCGGACGCAATAATCGAACCGCGCGATTTAATTACGCGTACGCGCGATGAAACGCGAAATGTTGGTTACGTAACGGGGCAAAACTGATAAGACTAATCGGTTTCCTTCGATTCTGCACACTGAATGGCACATTTACGGTGACACGAACGATGTTGCTCCTATCTGCGCATCGACACGCGGCGATATAATATTCTTGTACGACGTATCATAAGCGAAACTCCATCAGCATTGGTTTAACCTTGTTTAATCTTGCGCTGGAATGACGTGCCGCGCACGTCGAGAATTCTTTTTCTTTTGTTCCCAAAATTGCAATATTTTCTCGGTTTTAAGTAGTAGTTTATTTAGTATTTATAACGCAGGCAAAGCAAATAATAAATTCGTTACGTCTCAAGTAATTTCTGTTGAATGGTGATAGAAATGACGACGGGTTCAAAGAGAAAGCGAATTTATTGTATACGGTTCGGTCACTCGTTACGGTCCGCAATCAGTTGCCCAGCGCAAGTGGTTAAAGCATCGCCAGCCCGCTAATTGGACAAGACGAGTTAATTTCTTATTCTTAGCTTGCTAAACGTCACGTATGAACTTGTTAATTTATTTATTTAGGAATCCTTTGTTTGTAACAGACCATTGCATTTTTGTATTGTTCTTTCCATAATCGATGGAATAAATAGTTCCACCGTCTTTCACGAGCAACGAGCATTACAGACATAATTTTTATTGACATTTTTAATTCATTTCAAATACTAAATTGACCAAAAGTTGCTCGAAGAATTTTCTTATACTTCAGTGAAGTATATTGAATATTATTGTAGTAGGAATACGTTTAAACGATTATCTCTATTTAACGAAACGAAATTTTAATTGATGCCTGATTAACTGAACTTTTTGTTTACTTGATTGTAATTATGTAACAAATGGCAAGGTCGCGGAGAAAATTGGTGTTCCTCCCGTGACATAAATTATTTGTCCATTTACAAGTTCCGATGAACGGAATTCTATTCATTATGTGCTATAAATTGTTTAACATTAAAAAGAAAAAAAAACGTTGCTTGCACGTGTAATGCATAAAAAAAAAAAGAAAGATTATAAATTATACATTAACGTAAAATTATACATAATTCATTCGATAATGTATTGCATGCAAACATTCGTCCATTTACAAGTTTCGTTAAAAAATTTTCGAAATTCTATTCATTTCGTGCTACAATTGTTTAATGTTTCAATAAAAAAAGAAAAATAAAACATTTCTTGCATCTAATGCGTTAAAACAAAAAAGAAAGAAGGAATAATGTTAAAATCAATGAAATTCTAATTCGTTGAATATTATACCATACCATATTTTACTCAGAAATACTATTAAAAAAATCGATTATTTGCAAGGAACATGAACGTTAATAGAACTAACAGCGTGAACATGATTATGCAAAATGTGCGTACCTCTGCAGCGTGACATTGAAAATGATTCATTTCGTCGATTAATAATTCGATTTGGATTTCGCCGGCACCGACCTCTAGAAAAAATTCCTTTTGATAACTCGACGATACATATTGTGATGAACGTATGAGAGATTTTCACTGTTGCACCTCATTTTATTCATCTTGTTAATGAGATTCGTTCGAACGTGTTTGTTACAAATGACGAGAACGTTCGATGCACGATGATGCTGAATAAATGCTGCGTTCTGAATATATTTCGCGATCGGCGAGACGGGCAACGTAAGACGTTAATGATTTCGCGTAAAAGAGCGAAATGTGCACTGGCAACGAATTTACTAGAATTTACTAGAATCAATTAACAAAATCCTAGAGAATAATAACGGCGAGAAGATGACTCAGCTTTTTGATTTTTTTCACTTAATTTTTCATTACGTATTCGCCCCGACGCATGAATCTAATGGATCGCCTTTCAATGCAAATTAACTCGATCGATTATTATTTGATCTCTTGATTCGTTGATTATACGATGTAACAAAAAAAAAATTAAATAATAATTGATGAGAAAGGAAAGGACACGCTGTCAGAAAATTATCCTAGAGGAGGTAACTTTGTTGTTACGTTGTTTATACAAATTTTTATCAAGTTTTATTGGCAAGTAACTGTATTAAAAATGTTCGCAATATTATCGTGAAAAATTAACATAAATTATAATACATTATACAGTCAAATATGATAACAACATATATTACTGTAACATTGTTCTTTTATATCTTATATTTCACGATCCTATCATTGTGTTTCTATCAGAATTGTGTCAAAGTTGTGAAAAATTACTGTTTACTATTCTATCTTTTCTTGTGTACATAGACGAATAAAAGTTTGGAAGAAACACTGATATAGTTTAATATAATAACGAAACATTACACGAGTGATATCTGTTAAAAAATTGAATGTTGGATTTTCCTCTTATTATCTGTTCTTGCATAAACGAAATCTGTAGTTGTACGTAAGTACACGATATCGTCAATCAGACAACTATTTCAATGAGAATGGAAGTTACTTAACATACGCGTAGACACACAAGCATACTTGTACACATCGAGAACGTTAACAGTTCTCCATTCCATGTTGCGAAGACATTTCCATTTCCTCCAACAATGAACAAAAAATCTGATGATCTTCGACTTTCGACTGATATTTAAATAATCGCTGCTTGTCACATTACTCTCTTATTTACGATCGACGCACGCTAGATGCACTAACGCCGTCTTGCGTAATTGTCGATGCGTGTTTTTGATTTCTCGATATCTAGAATATAACAACAATATAAAAACAATGATCTAGAAACCGGAAAATTTCTGCCAATGGCAAATTGACATAAGCTTGTACGATCGTACGAAACAGTAAAGTTCCGTTTTTCACCTCTTTCGACGGTGTCAAACATTTTGTAGCTGATTTAAATGTAATTGGAATTTCTTTTTCTTTTTTTTCGTTTAAATTCCACTTAACATCGTATAAGCGACGAATAATTGATTAAGAAAATATTACTTACGATATTAAAGAATATTGTAGAATAATTTACGTAACGAGAGTCACCAATATTGCAAATTGAAGATGACTTTTAATTTTGAGATAGAACGTGTCCTTTAATTTCTGGCGCGCACTTTTTAAATGTCCGACAGTTGCGCGCGCAGCAATGCATGCTAAAAGCACGTGTAGCGCTTCTTACACTCGATAAAAAGAAGAAATATAAATTATATATTTACATTTCTTATAATTACACGACCTCATAAAACTTTTATGTAAATGTTGAATAATGTTGACAATTGAATAACACTGGACGTAAATGTGAAACGATAAAAAAAAGAATTGCAAACTTTTATTAAAGATCGCCCGAAGTGTCACAACTTTGAACTATGAACCATGGTATTTTTCCCTCAATATTTCGTTATCTATAGAAAATTTATATACCCTCCAATAATGTACTATATGCGATCTTGAGTAGCATCGATGCCGCCAATTTATAGATTAATTTATAGTCTCGATATAAGCAAGTGCATGTGTATGTATCTATGGTGTCATAGAAATTCGAATGCAAATTTTTTTTGTACATTACACTACCTGTATCATTGTTTCTCACAACTAAAATTTTTGTGCAAATTTTCTCAAAAAAATGTTGTTACTTACAACATTTTACAACTTGATATCTAGAATAAATATAACAGATAGTGCAATTAAGTTAAAAAATAATTAAAAGCACGAATATTAGAGCCATTGTAAACTTTTATTTTTTACACTAAATTATTTACATTCGAAACTCATCTTCTTGTTCATTTAAAAAAAACTGTAAAAAAAAAAAGACAAAATTACGTGAATCAGGAGGGATTTTTTTTAAAATAAATATTATCAAACAAAAATACCAAATGATAACGTTAGGTTGTAGAATCTTACACCGAAGTTTTACTTCTCGATTATTAAATTGTCAATACGTTCCAAATTGAAAATATCCAATATCATAATAACGTTTAATAAGCTTTAATTAAGCGATATCTATAATGCGAATATCTTACAATTAGCGTGAAGGATGAATACTACGCACAGGCGTTATCTCTCGTTCAAAATCGAGACGATTGTTACTCGGCTTACACTCGGATGTAATAAACTCATTTGCATTTTCGCTGATCTAATATTAAAGCGAATTAAGCCTTTCTACTGTGAAATGAGTCACGAAAATTGTCTCGAGATCCTTTGAAGCACTTGTATTGTTCTAAACTTTTCACTTATCTGCCTTATCGCATTTGTTAAAAATATTTAAACCGAAGTATACTGAAACAAATAATTTTCAACTTTGAAAAATTGGATCGATCGTCAGTTGCTCGAAATACTCGAACGCATTATTGAAGATTTTTCACGAAATCACTAATTCTCAGTAAAAAAAAAAACAAAAAGAAAAAGAAAAAAAAACTGATTTATTTTCCTGCAGATAATTGCATTTGTTTTTCTTAAATATTATCGGGTATTAACTACCACTGTAATTAATTCAGATATAACGGTATTAAAGCCTAAAGATATTTTCAAGCAAAACAAGACCAAAATTTATAAGTATGCACAGCAGAAAATAAAATTGTAGCAAATTACGATTTTCATTCTATAATAATTAAAACAGAGAAAATTAATATTCACGTCGTTTTTGACAAATATACTTGGACGATCAGAATTTGACGTTTGGAAATAATTATTAATACATCCACGACAGCTGACGCGTTACTATGACTCGAGAGTAGGACAGATTTCTTGTTATTCATTTCCATTCATGATCGTAAATCGTACATTCAATCATACATTATATATACATCGAAATAAGATTTTCCTACTTCTTTTAATCGCAGACTCTTCTGTTTCATGATTTAATATGAGTCGGTAATAAATTAACAGCCACGAATGCTGTGAATTTAATCAGCCGATGTTTCTCGAAAACTCGCGATCAACAAACTTCAGACAAAGTCCATCGCGACTTACGTGACTGGAAACGGCAAAACTCGTATCAATTTTTTTCCAATAGTTTTCCTCTGTGATAGTAAATGACATGAATTATTAAAATAATTGCGTTCCTTACAATGATAACGATATAAACGCCATTAGCAACAATTATTATTTGAAAAATTTTCGCACTTGTAAATTGTAATCGCGTATAATATTACGTTCAAGCTCCAAAGTGCGCGAATAATTTTCTATTTATCTAAATAATTATTTATCTAAATATTCACAGAAAAAGTTGAACTTTTTGTTGAAGTTGAGGTTTCTAAGAAATAACGGGATAGGCACTGGTTGTGTTACAATATTTACATACTTCGAACTGCACATCATCATCTACGGCTTCATCCGAAATGTCAAAGATATCTCTTATTCTAATCACAAAAATTAGATAGATGTTCCCTAATGATATTTGAATTATTGCATATAGTGTGTACCTTATATATATATATATATATATATATATATATATATATACATGAGGAACAATAATTCAAATATCATTAGGGAACATTTATCTAATTTTTGAAATAAGAATGATAGAAATTTATAAATTAAATATAAATATAATATAAATAAATATAAATTTGTATATAATATAATAAATATAATATAAATAAATATGAATTTGTATATAATATAATAAATATAATAAATAAAAATTTGTATATAATACAATAAATATAATAAATATAAATTTGTATATATATATCCACGGTCTAATAATTTTATATATATATAATCGTTATATCGCGGATTTTTATACAAATTTTTTCATGAGATTTCACCTCTGGTGAAAGTTACTCGTAAAACTGATCTTTAAAAGAAAAAAACCCTTTAAAAAGTAACTTGTAAAATTTACCTATTGCAATGTTGGAGAAAAACCTCGCGTTAATTACATTAATTAATAATTGACAGTCTCGTGAATTATTAATTAAACGATCACAGTGCAAGTTCAACGAAATGCAATATTGAAACGAAACGTTTCTATTTTTGTATTTTGCAGATTTAGCGATAGTGATAGGGCGCGAGGTGGAATTTTTGGCGCGAAATCAGACGGTAACTGGACAGGCGAAATTAGCGGAAGCTGTGACCCTGTCGGGGGTTGCTTACGATGATACCACTAAGACAATGTATTTCAGCGATGTGAGTAACAACAACATAACCCTGTTCAGCAATGACTTGAGGGACAAGAATTTCACGTTGAAACCACTGCTTAAAAGTAAGTATTACGTATAATAGTACGTTAAACAGTATTTTTATAGATATTTCTTTCAGTTTCCGAGTTGCTTTCGATTTTATTTCTGAATGTTTTTTACATTTTTATTTGCGTAATTGCGTGAAGATGGAGATAGAGTTTATTCTAAAGGTCACTGAAGAAAAGTTAACAAATTTTGATTATTACAATGTTTTTCAAAATAGAATTGAATAGAACTTCTCGAGGAGTGTTATGTTATTTGATGGATGATATTCGAATTAATTTAATTTACTTGAAATTAATAGAAAAAGTATTAATTTAATTAAATCTGATTGAAAGACATCCACGTAGTATAAACATTCATATCAATATTATTTTTCATAAATTAATATTATTTTCCACTCTATTAAAACACAAAAAAAAAAAGAAAACTCGATGAAATAGTTTTTATATCTTGTAACAGTTTGCCGATTAATAGTCCGACTCGTGATAATGTATTAAAAAAGATTCAGTTGGCCTACGTTTTTTCGTGGAATAGAATAATAAACGCATTGTGCAAAATTTGAAATGATCACAGTAATAATTAGAGAGGGGAAAAAATACATAACAGGCCACTTGTCTTTCAAGTATCAAAATAACAAGATTGTTATTGCGTGAATAAAGGATTTATTATCAGACTTTATATTAACGATATTATAACGTTGTATTACTTTGATGAAGAATCTTGATTTGATAAGATAGACAAAATAATATTTTTCATTCATTAATCCTACAAATCGCGTTATCTAATTCGATAATCTAGTTCGATTGCCTTTTGATTTCCTTTAAATATTTAGAATAGAATGTAAATTTTTATAATATTCAGAACTTCTTCTGACATGAATAATTTCTTTTTACGCATTTAACTCACGTCTTTAATAATTCTTTACGCATTTTACTTACGTCTGTCTGTACAATTATCTGCTAAAGGATAAAAAGAAATTAAATGAAAGAGATACGACAGTGAACAAAATCCAGTAAATTTTGTTTTCTTAAAATAATGATGGAAAATATGCAAAAGATAACAGTATCGTTCAAGTTTTCATCCCTCGATTTATTTCTGGATATTCACTCGATTAAAAGAGACACCTCGGACTATGAAAACGGTGAAATGAAATTCTTTTATTCAACGTAAGAAGAGATTTCGTGAATGATAAAAGATCAAAGGTCAACGTTTACTGATAGTGTATTGATTCGAAGAACAGACTAAATATCACTTATTGTTAGAAACGTAATATCGAATATACTTTATAATTTTAATTCTTGAAGTTTTCATCATAGAATCCTCGATGCTTCCACTGAATGACAAAGTTTAAAAAATCAATTATTTATCGGACATATAGAGGCAAAGAAATGGTTCAAATGTTTCGAAAGCACATCTTTGGAGAAGCTACATGTAACTTCATTCATAAATATTAACAGGCAAATACAGATGCATAAAAATAAATGGACAGAGATCAATCGACAGGGGGAAACTATATTTAAAAATTTCGATGTATCTTTCCAGATGTATAAACCAGATATTCTTTGTTATCCGTAGAACACAACAAGAGCAGTTACATTATTGCCATCGTCTTCGACACAAGCAGACGAACCTTATTTTGGAGCGACCCCATGCAAGGAGTGATCATGAAGATGCACGTACCACTAGACGGCCCACCGGATGAACCAACGATCCTCCACAATTTGACGCACCAGAGTCCGCGCGGTATCGCTTTGGACGCATGTAACAGGTGTGCCATTTATGTCCTACGTAGAATACTGTCGTGCCCCATTCACGGCTACACTCGGGCAATCTCGAGCGGTCTAGTTCCATTTAGAAATTTTGCGTTAAGTAAGAGAGCGAGTGAGAGAGAGAGCAAAGAGAAAACGGGACTTAAAAAAGAAGAAAATAACAGGCGACGTAGGATGAGGCGCGAGTGTTTGATAATTGTACCTTGTGTTTCCAGTCACATATACTGGGTGAACAGCAATAATACGAATCCAAGTATCGAGCGGTCGGATCTCGATGGAAGGAATCGAGTAACAGTGATCAAGGAGAATTTATACGAGCCGTTGGCAGTCGCTGTTGATCACAGCAACAAGAAGCTGTATTGGATCGACGATGCGGAAGGCGTGAGGATCAACATGGAGCGCAGCAATCTCGATGGTAGCGAGCGTGAACTGTTGGTTCACCCCAAGAGTCATCAGCCGGTGCATCTGGCATTGGACAACGACTCGATATATTGGTCCGATTTGGTGCACAGAGCCGTTTGGACTATACCAAAAGACGCAAAACTTGGAGATTTGCCGAGTAAATTTCGTTCGTATCAGTCGAATCACGATGCCGAGCCGGCTGGTATCGTTACGCGTGATAACCTTGGCAAAGCAGACTGCTCGGCTGGCGTGAATGTAAAACCAAGAGCTAACCTGACGATCGTGCAAATCGACGAAATGTCGTACAACAATTTAACAACCAGCACGGAGGAATCGGAATCAACTACCGAGACGTTCCAATACTGCCTGAATGATGGTCACATCGACGAGAATGAAGGAAAGTGCCAGTGCAGACTTGGGTACGTTAAATCTCTGTTTTCTAGTTTGGACTTCTCTCGAGAAAGATGGACCGAGTATAAGCTCGATTGTTCTAGATTCACTGGAACGCATTGCGATGTAGATCTCTGTCACAATTACTGCTTCCGTGGCAGTTGTAACATAAACAGTGACGGGTTGCCCACATGTAGGTGCAACGACACATTTACCGGACCAAGATGTGAAACAGACCTGTGCAAGGATTATTGCTTGCACGACGGTCAGTGTTCCGTCCAAGATGAGAAGCCAGTTTGTAAATGTAAATATTCCGAGGGGGCTCGTTGCGAGATTTTAAGCAATATTAAACTTTGTGAGGTGTTCTGTGCGAACACCGAGCCAGTTCCTACTAGCGTCGCCACTGCTAACTGCAGGTACGTCGTTTCTGGCTTTTGTAATTCCACTCAGTTTCAAATTCCTACTCTCTGTCTGTTTAGTTAAAATGATTATTTATTTCACATCAGAATTCGTGATTAACTTTTCAATGACAAACAACAAATAACTATATATAAGATTATCTTTGTAAATAACTTGTCTAATTAGCAAAATAATGAAATTACTGTGTTATTTAAAAGTTAATAAATGTACAATTAAAGTTTGAAGAATAGATTGTCTCTAATGGATTCTCGTTATTTTCTGTTGACAGATGCACCGAAAGAAATCAAGCACAAATGGTGACAGCTAAAGAGGATAATGAATACAGAACGATACTACCAATTCTTAGTGTAATCGTTGGAGTACTTATTTTCGTGATAGCCGTACTTAGTTATTATGTAAATAAATTTCGAAAACGGCCACGCATTAAAAAGCGCTTTGTCGTCAGCAAAGGTGGTGTGACGCCACTTACGTCTCGGCCGCAACTGCCGGACAATCAGTGCGAAATAACCATAGAGAATTGCTGCAACATGAATATCTGTGAAACTGTGAGTGATCCACCAGTTAAAATATAAATATTATTTATGTGCATGCTAAGTATGGGCATATAATATGTATATATACATATGCAATTGACAATGTAAGATATGTACTGTAGCTAAGTACATACTCAGGGGAAAAAGAATCAATTAAAGAATTTAAAAAAATATATACATATATATATATATATATATATATATATATATATATGTATTCAAATATGAATCTCAATTAAGCAGATCGTTTCTTTTTCCTCTAATCTAAGAAATTCAAGTGCAAAATGAGAACAGATATTATAATATCGATGTTCTTCAATTTTTTAAATTGATAATGCTTATTACTTAGTTTTAGTAGAAAATATAAATGCCTAATTACTTTGGAACACTCGATATCTAAATAATTGACATAAACTGCATATTTATTTTTTACTAACTTCAATGCTATTATAATGAAGATTTTTTGCAGTTATAACACATTTCGCTTATGTCCTGGTTGACATGTCGCTGCGCATGAATTCATACGTGTAAATTGTTTCATGATACTTGAATACATACAAAAATTCATTAAAATAAAAGAATCATCGTATCACACTCCATTGTGAATAAATGCTGCAGTATGAAATAAATATTCAATAATTTAATGAATAACTTGTATTGTCAAAACATTTAATTTTAAGCGAATAAACAATTTTTTAATATGAAACAGTCGTTCCGACCTGACCTTTCTGTAAAACAATATCATGAAAAAGAAATTTAGTATGAAAATATTGGAATACTGAGCATGCGAATTTTTCGTGAATGTAGCTTAAAGCCTTTATATACTTTTTATTCACATGTACAGTGAAGAACATATCTATATCAAAATTCTTCACTGTAGATCAAAATTCTTAAATAAAAATTTTTGTTGAAATCGTATAAAATTTAATTCTTTTTTATAGTTTACCGAAGATTCATCATTCTCACTATACTCAATTCATCACAAGAATTTTGAAACGAATTTTAATCGAATTCGTAGCATTTAAACTTTAATCTTTTACAGCCATGTTTCGAACCAAAATTACGTGCTGCAGCGCCAGAAACCAATGGTTCTAAGAAAGAGGAGAAGAATTCTTTGCTCGATAACATGGAGGAGAATTCGTGGTAGCATAAATTGTTTGGATGTGTCAATTGACAAAGAGTTTATGGACTTGAGAAATTCGTGAAAAATTTAGCTTTGCGGAACTGCACACGTTTGTATATACCGCAGAATGCTGTAGTATTATTGTTATGTTTAATAACGATGCTTACGAGATGTACGAGAACACCTTGACGATGTCAGTCCAAAAAAAAAAAAAGAAAAAAAGAAAGCCAAAGGTCATTTCGAGGACTCTTAATTTCTTATTACGTCATATAACATGTAGGGCTGTGTTCATATGAAGATTATTTCATCTAGTTGTTAAAGGATTATCAATCTTTTTTAAAAGATATGCAATTATATATTTTTCATAAGAGAGCAGGAAATCTTATGTTCTATTGGCATTCTTTAAATGCCGTGGTGTATAAATGACAGAGAGATATATACATACATGTGTAATTTACATAAAATTTACAAAAATTTTGTATAATACTGTTCGATATTTCCTGATTCTCTGGTTTATTCCTCGTTCATTTCTATCCATTCTTTTTTTTTTTTTTTTTTTCAAATAGCGGGTTATATTTTAAAATAAATAGCTCCGTGCATTAATTCTGAGTGAGTGCAACCGAAGGGTACATGAAACATGCCTTAATTGCTAATGATTGCTCAACGTATCACTGATATAATTCTAAAAAAAATTTTAGTAGTGAGTACAGTTCTAAAGAAAATTTTAGATTATACTGAACTGTGTTATGTTTATGAGAACGAAAAATGAAAGTTTCTAATCAAGATTGTCATCGAGCTTAATTTTTAAGCATTAAATTATTAAAACTGATGGGTTTTTTAGTTCACTTATGCTTGTTCTCACATAGAGAACGCTGTTTGCAGATAAACGAAAGATATATCAATAGACAAGATTTTACATATTGTTTTATTTAAAAAAACAAAATGCTAGATTTTAGAGAAAAGAACTTGAGGTACCAAATGATTCTACTAACTGCCCTGTACATTTTATAAAACACAAAAATATAATTTAAATGGTTTAAGAAGTTCAGTGTTCATGTCAAAATAAAGAAATTTTATTTATAAATTATAATATTAAAAAAAAAGAAATTCGTAGTTCACGTCTATAAATTTACATCTTGAACAATAATATAAATTGTGGACATTTACATCCATAGAAAGTACAACAAACGTGTTGAAATTCCTTTGCAGACTGAAGGATTCTATGTAATCTCTTGGTTTAAAAAAAAAATAGAGTACAAATAGCTATATACCTAAGTGAAAGTGACTTATATAAAATATGATAAAACAATGAGAGGATCTGTTTGAAACTGTCATGTTATATTTTCCGTCTTATTGCTTCCAATAATGAGATAACAAATTGTACTTTCTACTGTACTTCAATCTTCTCTTTGTACTTAAAACACAACTTGTTCACGGCATAAGGTAGCTAACTTTCAACGATGTATACCTACTTAAAACATGAACTTATACCGATTTATACCAAAGTTTTGTGTAACATTATCAACATTAAGTGTAATAGTATAATTTCTAAAAATTATTATCTGGGAGATAATATTAATGATTAAGTTTATAGATCTTCATATACATATATGATGATGATGATAATACTAGTAATGATAAAATGGTTTTTTTTTTGCACCAAATGAAGTTATATTAAATAAGTAGGTAAAACAGGAAAACGATTGTAGCATGGTAGTAGTTTTTACGATGTAAAAGTGTTATGCAGCTATATATATCCTGTTTTAAACTAATTTATAAACAGAAAATACCATTATTATTATAGTATAAAACGAGTTACTAATTCAAACAACATTCGTTATTTTTTTTTTCGATATGTGAATACTTCTATTTTTTACGCCGCGGAATAATGTTCCTGTTATAGAGGCAAATTAAGAACATGACGATTTATTTTGTTCCTGTATACGACATTAGTAGTATAATTTAATAACCATCGTCTTTTGCAATGGCGCGATCCATTTTTTGAAAAACTTAGTCGACAATTTTATACAAAATATTTGAATTATTTGTTAGAATTGTTCAAATAGAATGATACAAATACCATATTTGGAATGTAGTCCTCTCTCGAGCACTCAACCCCAGAGGAGGGTTAGTGGATTTATAGTGAAAGGCTTATATTCCCTTATAAATTATGCATAAATAACATATATGGCCGAATTACAATCTTTATTGTTTTGTTTTTCAGCGATAGGAAACTATGACTTCGATCGTTTTTGTATCGGTACTTAAATTATTTTATTGTTTTTATAATTGTATTTACTTTATAGACATTTTTAATATTTTGTATCATTCTATTATAATTAACATGTTGATCGCTATTGTATACAAATAAAAATGTAATAAAAATAATTAAGACTAGTATTTGTTTTATATTTTTATTGTATAATTTTTATGCTACATCCTGTTAAATTTCTGTATATATGCAATAGTATTTTCACAAATTTAGGAAAGATGAATAAAATAAAAAAATACCTGCATGTTAAATAGAGATATTAAAGTGAAAAACAATGAATAACAATATTAAGAATTATTATTAGAATAATTACATGCAAAAGATTAACATAAAAATAGGAAATTTATATAACTCACAAATACTTCATTAGTCTGCTTTTAACTGACTTTCAGGTAAAATTACTTTTTCACCAGGTTTAAATGCAGGCATACCAAGATATGGACAACTAGCACATCGAAATGCATCCCCAAGATAACACTGAAAAATACATATATGTTATCTTTTATTTGAATTTTTTAAGAATAACATAAAAATGTATAAATTACATACATTTCCACATGAAGACTTTGCAGTTTCCTCAGGTGCAATTTTCCCACTTAATTCTTCAGCTAAGCCACAAGTACAATCTTTGCAAGCTTTTCGTTTACCCGTTGTACTACATACTAAAATTACAACATTATAAAAATATAATAATTCTTGCTAAAAATCTCAATAATTTTCAAAAAATTCATTACAAATAAAATTGACTGCAATTTAATTATTAATGAATGATAGAATCATTTTTTAAATTTATACATGAACAAAAGTATTCAATTTACCTCTTAAGTTGGTTACAGGCTTAATAATATCATTTTCATCTAAAAGATCATCTTCATTGATTAATTCTTCATCAACAGAAGTGTCTAGTTTCCATACATTAGATTTCTTTTCACTCAAATTAAGTGTTACACTAGAACCAATCTGTATAAATTTAAAATAGATAAGAATAAAAAACATGCTTCATCAAAGTTAATTTTGGAACTCAAATAAGTATCACTCACTTCAAAGGAAGGTTTTTCCGCTACTACTTCACAAATATTATCTATATTATTGTATATATTAAGTAGAAGACCTTTCAACTGTTTTGTATCGAAACTTTCTTGCTCTTTCACCTTGAAACCAGTCAATTTCAAGTTAGACACCCTTTTATCGTAAACAGACTGTGCATTTTCCTTTTCTTGGACTGACTCATAAATAATCAATATTCCTCCTGGTTTCAACATTCGGAGAGATTCTTCTAGAAGCAGTTCAAGATTTGGACACAATTGTTTAAAAATAGAAATAATTGCATCATAGGAAGAAGAATTAATACCTGGGAAAGAATTTAATACATATAATGATAAAATATTTTTCATATACGAAAGTGATAAAAATAAAAAATATCTAATGTTTTTTGAAAAATGTTTAAAATACATAGATATATATGTTCACTTATCTATTTCATACATATGACAGTACTTAAGAATACCTACATTTATTCAATTCCTTGGTTGATATAGTTGTTAATTGTTCAGCACTGTTAAGATGTTTTTTAATTTCACTCGCAAAGTCTGTAATGTCATTACTTGAAGTTTCACTATCTAGGACCACTAGAACACTGCTATTTTCTTTGAGGAAAGTCATTTTTTTTTCTTTTTTTTTTTTTTTATAAGCAAAAGACGTAAAAAGCTATCCAAGATGCAATTCTCATGCAATGTAGTATTCAGCTGATTGCATGATTTAATGAAACATAGATGTGCAATTCTGTAGACAATTCTCCGATACTAGCGCCACTTACCATAAAACTAAAAGCTAGGTAACTATTATATTTGAATAGAATAAAAACATATTCCTTATTATACATATTATGGATTTAATTAGGAACAAAATCATGCAAAATTAATCAAAGTAGAAATTGTAATTTTCGTTAGAATCGTTCTAACAATTCACTTGGATGACAATAACTTTATCATTACTTTTTTTTTAAATATAAAATAATTGATTATTATGGATAATAATAAAATGATTTTCAAAGCTTTTTTAAAGATTATTTAAATATTTCTAATAAATTATTTAGCGTTAACAACCGCTTACATTATTTATACTTTTCAATTAAATGAAATTCATTTATTATTAAAATAAGACATACATGTATAAGCAAAGTATTCGCATGAAATCATCAATTGATTGCCATACCTTCAGTAATACTGCGATAATAATCTTATCGTATCATTCAATCTTATATATAATTGTCAATCAAATATGTCAGTAGTATATGCATAGTTTCATTATGTCAGTATCGGATTGTATAGCTTTAAAAAAATAAGATTCTTTTCGTTGAAATATTTGTAAAGGAATTTTCTTGATATTCTTGAGAAAATTGAAAATTGATAATATAAGATAATTAAAATTATTAAGGAAGGTTTTAATTCTATATAAAATATTTGATATAATATATCTTTTATGTAGAGCATATATTACATAAAATATATTGTATGAAGAATTTAAATTAAGATTTCATCTTAATATACTAATACAAAGGTTTTATTTCAATTATCATGAGAAATAAATTCATATAACAATTTATTCATCAGAAAATAAGATTAATTTAATCAAATATTAGAGAATAATATGGATGGTTTGCAATTAAAATTTTCCTAGATTATTATCTTATCTGGGCAGTTGAATACTTGAAGGAGGATATTGAATATTTAAAGAAAATACACAATTAATGTATGTATTTCAATAAGATGTGGTAGGGATAAATTCCTTCATACGTACATAACATATCTTCTTACTTCTCAATGCAGAAAACGTATCTTACGTGATAACCTAATGGTCAGTCGTTCACTGTTGTTTAAATAGTTCTCTTCAAGTGTTTTTCAACCAGTTAAAAGTTTCAATTTAGAAGGTAAATTTTTATATATAAACAATTATTTTTAATTTATTTTTACTCTATAGAACAATAATACTTTAACAATACTATTTTTTAGAATAATTAAATAATACATATTAGCTTTATTGAGTATATATGTACTATATATTGTACTGCAATCTTCTAATACACTAGTTTAGTGTACTAAATATGTTTGACATTTTTGACAAAACATGTTTAAAATTTTTGTATTTTTTTTTGAAAATATAATGAGAAAACTGATTTATATTCTTTTCTTAATGTAAATGTAACAAGTGACAAAATTATTGTTCTAATAACAAAAAATTAAATATAATTTATCGTATAATTACATTAAAAACATTTTTATGTCACGAGCTTGAAGAAAAATTTTCAAATTGTAATTCAAATTTTGTATTGAATTTTGATACGATTATTATTTTATTACTAATAATTTTTTTTTTTAATAAATATATAAATGTATTTTTATTATCATTAAAGTAATTATAATAAAATTATAAATAAAATTTAAAATGATATTTATGAATCTTTTCAACAAAGTTTTCATAGTATTTTATTTTATGAAAATTTGTATCACATAAATTTTAAATATCATTTAATTATTTTATCTATTATTACTGGGGGTCTGTGAGAGGTCAGTCTTATCATAATTTACTTGAGCAATGTGTATTACGAAAGCATTATGTGTTAAATATTACTGTAAATATGTATATGTATATATTTTAAATAAATATATAACAAAAAAAAAAAAGAAGTTAATATCTGACAATTCTTTGTACAAAAAATGTATTTTCTGATAATATTATCTGTATTTGATATGTGTATTTGATAAATATTATCAAAAAGTACAATGTATATCTAATCAAAAGATAATTTTCTTTTAGAAAACATTTTCACATCTCTATTTCTGATAATAAAAAGTGCAAAATATGTACTTAATGTATTATATGATCAATAATATATGCAATTTAGTAATAGTACACAGTCAATAAAATGAAATCAAATTATATTGGAAATTATGTAGAAATGAAATGCATGAAAATAACTTGTATTATATTCTAAAGTAAAAAAATTTTTTAATGAAATACTTGACTTTTTTACCATAATTACATGTATATAAATGTATAGATTCATTTCTTTCACAGACAAAAATGGTTCAGGATGGAAAGGTCATTGCTGAATCTGCATCTATCATGTCAAATAGTGTAGAACATGATAGAATGTCACATACTTTAGTGTTTTATGTTAATGGCAAGGAGGTATGTATATATTGTATATAATATTTCATATATTTGCAATTTACAATATGCATGCATCTAAGAGAAATTAAACACCTATATTTGTGATACATTCTTAGCATTTAATTTTAAGAACGTTTATTTTGCTTCAAATAAATCATTAGTATTAAAATTAGTAAATTCTTTGATAAATGTGTCTAAATATACACATAAATGAACTGCAAAGAATATGTATTTGCAGGCATTCAAAACCTGTTTGACTCTGTTTATTCTATCTACTTATGTATCTATTGTGTCTTTCAATAAACAACTTACATAAATATTACATAAATACATATTTATTATTTATTATAAATTCATATTTACATAAATATATATACTATAAGTATTTATGTAATATTTATAGTTCTATAAAATTATTTATCTTGATCTTTTTTTATTTGAATAATTAATAATTGAATAATTTGAATAATTAAAAAAAAAATTTTTAAATATGCCTTTACAAATTACTATCTTATATTATAAATATTATAAATACAAATATAGGTGGTAGATGACAATGTTGATCCAGAATGGACTTTGCTATGGTACTTGAGGAATAAGTGTATCCTTTCTTTATTTAAAAAATAAATATTTCGTATATGTTAAAAACAAAAAAAAAAATACATTATTTTAATTACATAAACAATTAATATTTATGTGTTGAAATATTGTAATTTTTTTTTCTTAATATTTAGCATTTATTAATATTTTGTCGATTTTTATTCAATATAATCTCGTCATGCATACACAAACATGAAAACAAGATACTTGCGTAATAATACAAACGATCGTAGGATTAGAATTCATTAAAAGTAAAAAACCTTGAATAAATTAGTCTCTACTTAAACATACATTACGTACATACATTACGTGATAAAGATTCTTTCTATTGCTCTTGTTTTGAAAATAATACTTTTAAATACTGAATAGTTAATGAAAAATAATTTATCGATTACAAAATCAAATCAACTTATTGTTAGACGTTTGTCGTATAAAAGAACGATATTAAAAATCAGTAAGAATTTACTCTAAAATAGTCGGAGAAAGATGAAAACTAATTAAAAATGAACTCAGAAATTTTAAAACACAAATGAGGGAAGATTCTTAACTCAAACAATTTAGTAAATTTAACCGGCACAAAACTGGGTTGTGCAGAAGGTGGTTGTGGAGCGTGTACTGTAATGATATCAAAATTAGATCGTTCAACAGGAATTATTACGTATCCTTTTCAATATCTTCGAAACCTTTTCCTTCAAAGTTAGATCATCGAAAGTAATAATGTACGTTGGTTGTATTGTATTCGATTAGAAGAAAAATAAGTTCTCCAAAATGAAAAAATTATTCTCATAATAAAAAATTATAATATGGTATGGTAAAAATGAAAATAATATTTTCCTTGATCGCCTAATTTATTAAACAGACATTTAGCGGTAAACGCATGTCTAACACCAGTTTGTGCTATGCATGGTTTAGCGGTAACCACTGTCGAAGGTATTGGAAATGTTAAAACGAAACTTCATCCGGTACAAGAGCGCATAGCAAAAGCACACGGATCACAATGCGGTTTTTGCACACCTGGAATCGTGATGTCCATGTACGCATTACTACGAAACACCCCTAAACCAAGCATGAAGGATCTTGAAATTGCCTTTCAAGGTACAATTATGATCACTTATGACATGCTTCTATGAACTTTGTGATTAAACTTGTAATTAAGATCCTTAATGAGTTACTCATGCCACGAGAAATACTAAATATATTTCATTTGTGACTTTTTCTATTCGAGAAGCTATTCGTAAAACGAATCGAAAGGAATATTTTTGCAATTTAATTAAAAATTTATTATATTACTTGTATTATATATATATATTAAAACTGTAGTTTTCTTTTTTTCCTTTTTTTAAATATTTCATTGTATGTTTTTCAATTATTTATAAAAGAATATTTGAGAAAATTTAAAGATGTTTTTGGGAATAGATAATTAACAGATTGAGTTATGCTTCGATCTAATTGTTTTATCTTGATAATAGTTAGGAAGCTGCTGATATTAATTCGTTTTTAGATAGTTTAGTATTTTTCTGTCGTGTACCATGTTTCTTGATTTTCTGTGTGTGTACCATCATTTGTTTTTGTCTGAATAGTCTATCTCATTTTGCTATCTGTCTTTCTATGAAATTAATTTTTCTTTAATGTTGTATACTATTGTTTTACAGAGTTAATAAGTTTATTAACTGCAGTACATTGAAAGAGATTCGAAGAATTCGTGCCTGAAGTCGAGAAATATTTCATAAAAGCAAAGATAAAATTGGCAAAGAATCGGAATTGCAAATGGCAAAATAAACCGAGTTAAATTTTATAAAATAGTATTGAGAGAGAAGAAATTAATGAAAAAGAACATGAAAAATAATTCTTGCAGACAACGTATTCTTTCGTTTAAATGGTACTCACTCAAATGAACAAGATTCTGAAGGAGAAAGATGCTATAGTGTCCCGAAAACTTTGGGATTAAAAATTATGTTAGAGATTAATAAAAAATGTCTTTTTAAATTATTTATTTAATGTTTATGTTAAATTAATGATCATTTCAGCTTCCTAAGTATTATTATTACATAATACATGAAATAAATTTAAGAGCACACTCAATTCACAAAAAGACTTTTTCCTTCAGAATTTTAGATGTTTCATATTTTAATTTTAATCTTTTTATTTTAGTTGGAATATCATGATTATTTAATCATTTTTAACTTACGATCTATTTGTAGGAAATTTATGCAGGTGTACTGGATATCGCCCTATTATAGAGGCTTATAAGACCTTCACGGAAGAATGGGAAATGATGCAAATGATGTCAAAAAGTAACGAAAGATTTTCAACAAATGGAGAATGCCCTATGGGAGAGAATTGTTGTAAAAAAATACCAATAGCAGAACCAACAGAAGTTTTTAATTCGAGAGAATTTTGTTCATACGATCCTTCTCAAGAAATTATATTTCCACCTAAGTTACATGTAAATTATTTATTTAACATTAATTTGATATTAATTGATTTGACCTTAAAATTTCGTTTTGATAAATTAAATAAATTTTTTTTTTAGATTTCTAAGCATCTAGATGAAGAATACTTAATAATAAAGGGAAAGAATGTCACATGGCATAGACCAAAGACTCTTAGTGAATTACTGCGATTAAAAGATCAATATCCAAATGCAAAAATTGTTGTAGGAAATACAGAGATAGGTAAAATTTACTTATTTAAAAAATCATTTGATGCAATAATTATAGAAATAAGTACTTATTATTCATACTTTCAGGGGTTGAAGTTAAATTTAAGTATCTATCTTATCCAGTTCTCATACAACCTACCTCAATCAAAGAAATGTGTGCTATTGAAGAATATCCAAAAGTACTGAATGTCGGTGCTAGTACCACACTTGTTGAGATGGAGAAAGCTTTACAAAATCAAATTGCCACAAAACCTGGTATATAGTCCGACATTTATTTCATATTTTGTATTATAAAATATAATTTAGTTTAATAAACTATATTTCATTATTATTACAGAATATCAAACAAGAATTTTTAATGAAATAGTAAATATGCTTCATTGGTTTGCTGGCAAACAAATCAGGAATGTTGCTGTAAGTTGTTTGATCTATATATTATGATTTAAATAATGTTTTATAAAGTTAAGAATGTTTTTTTTAATTTTTGTATAGGCTGTTGGTGGAAACATAATGACAGGAAGTCCGATATCAGATCTAAATCCAATTTTTATGGCAGCTGAAGTAAAACTAAATATTTCAAGTTTGAAGAACGGAGTCAGGCTTATTCCAATGGATCATACTTTTTTTAAGGGTTATCGACAAAATGTCGTTTCACCAGAAGAGATTTTAGTTTCAATTCAAATACCGTTTTCCAAAAAAGTATATAAAATTGAAGATAATAAAACATATTATTATTGAACAGTTTATAACATCATATTCTTCCAATTTTTTAGAATCAATACTTTATTGCCTACAAGCAAGCAAGAAGACGAGATGATGATATCGCTATTGTTAATATGGCATTAAATGTATTCTTTGAACCAAAAAGTAACGTCGTCAGTAAAGCATATTTGGCTTTTGGTGGAATGGCTCCAACGACGATTTTAGCTAGGAAAACTTGTGATATTATGATTCGAAGGTATTTTAGAAAATTATGCAATATTTATTTTTTAGCTGTACCATACAGGAAATATCAATGTAAAATTTTTGTAGGAAATGGGACACAGATCTTCTAGAAAATGTTTATGATTCATTACTGAATGAATTACCTTTACCAGATAGTGTCCCAGGTGGAATGGTCAAATATCGTAAATCTTTAACTTTAAGGTATAAATATAATTCTTTTTTATGTTTTTAAACCAGATATTTGAATATATTATTATTTTTTATTTACTTTTGCAGCCTATTTTTTAAAGGATTTTTACACATAGCTAAAAAGCTTCAAGTATGCTTGCCAAAAGAAATCGAAAGTGCTGCAGAAGGATTTCACACTAAAGAACCAAGGAGTTCCCAATATTATCAAATGGTATCCATTATTTAATTGATGCTGTTTGTTTTATAAATTTCTTTTGTAACTTAATATTTTATATATATTATGATAGGTTCCAAAAGATCGAGAACCAAACGATTTAGTTGGAAGACCAATTGTTCATGCCAGCGCATTTAAACAGGCAACAGGAGAAGCGATATACTGCGATGACATGCCGAAATTCTCTGATGAGTTTTATTTAGCTGTGGTTTTGTCTACTAGAGCTCATGCAAAAATTTTGAAAATCGATGCGACTAAAGCACTGTCATTAGAAGGAGTGGTTGCCTTTTATAGTGCTAAAGATTTACCTGAAGAGCAACAATTCTATGGTCCTATATTTCATGACGACCGAGTCTTCATGTCAGATATAGTAAGAATCCTTAATTTAAATCCTTTTTCTGATCCTTTATTTACAATCATAGAATAAATAAAAAGTAAACTTTTTTTACAAGGTGACAAGTCATGGTCAAATAATTGGAGCAATCGTAGCTATTAATCAAGCTATTGCACAAAAAGCAGCCAGAATGGTTCAAATCGAATACGAAGACTTACAACCAATAATCATTTCTATAGAGGTATGATAGAAACATATGTATAAAATGTGCAAACATTTTTAAAAATTATTCTTTAATAATTGTAGGACGCTATTAAACATCGTTCGTTTTTCGATCAAACACCAAAACATATTAAAAAAGGAGACATAGAAAAGGCATTTGCTGAATCGAAACATATTCTCGAAGGAGAAGCTAGAATAGGAGGACAAGAACATTTTTATCTTGAAACAAACGCAACCTTGGTGATTCCGAGAGAGGAAGACGAATTGGAAGTATATAGTTCGACTCAACATCCTTCAGAGATTCAGAAACTCATTTCGGAAGTTCTAAATATTCATGCTAACAAGATTGCGGTTAAAGTAAAAAGATTAGGTGGTGGTTTTGGTGGAAAGGAATCTCGTACTGCTATACTTGCTTTGCCAGTTGCTTTGGCTGCACACAAGTAATTATATATACACACAATAAAATAATAAACTATAAAATATAACAAATATAACAAAGAAGTTGTCTTTGTGCTGGATTAACAAAAGGTTTTGGTATATAACTTTTGCAGATTAAAGAAGCCAGTGCGCTGCATGTTTGATAGAGATGAAGATATTATGACAACTGGAACAAGACACCCGTTTTTATTAAAATATAAAGTTGGATTTGATGATAATGGCGCAATTAAAGGAATGCAAGTTTATATCTATAACAACGCCGGTTATTCTCGCGATCTTTCTTCCGCAGTATGTTAATTGTTTATTAATAGTATTAAGATATTTTATTTCTCAAATGTCGAACTGTTAAATTGTAAACATATATACATCTTTATCAGGTTCTAGAACGTGCAATGTTTCACTTTGAAAATTCTTATAAAATACCAGTGGTCGATGTGTATGGTTTTATGTGCAAAACTAATATACCGTCCAATACGGCGTTCCGCGGTTTTGGAGGTCCACAAGGAATGTTTGTGGCCGAAACAATGATAAGACATATTGCAGAATATTTAAATAAAGATCTTATTGAGGTATAATCATGATTTAATACTACATATAAAGGCATGAATTTCGTCATCGTTAAGTAAATAATCTTAACAGGTGCAAGAATTGAATTTATATAAAGAGGGTGATACCACTCATTATAATCAAAAGCTTATTAATTGTACATTACGTCATTGCTGGGAAGAATGTCTTTTATCTTCAAATTATAATGAACGGCTTGCACAAATTCAGAAGTATAACAAGTATGTTATATTCTTTCTGTTTTATTTTTACTTTATATTTTATTTCCTTTCGATCTTTTCTTTTTTTTGTATAATTTCCTTAAAAAATGTTACTAATCATCATAATCATATCTTGAAATTCCAATGCTTTAAGTATTGATTTAATAAATATTATTTCAATAGAGAAAATAGATACAAGAAAAAGGGATTGGCAATAGTCCCAACGAAATTTGGTATTTCTTTCACTGTACTGTTTTTGAATCAAGCAGGGGCACTTATTCATGTTTATACGGACGGTTCTGTATTAATTAGCCATGGCGGCATTGAAATGGGACAAGGTTTACATACAAAAATGATACAAGTAAACTTCATTCGTTTTTCTATTTTGATGTCGCTTAAATTAATATTCTTATTTCTTATATATTCTTCATTAATTCAACATTAGTTGATTTTTAGTTTCACTTTTGAATATTTTGTTAATTTTTTATAACATTACTTACATAACTTTTCTATTAATTGCAAGTAACATGTATCTATTATATGGTACTTATTTTCATATATTATAGTTTCTTCATTTTCTATTTAACATTTAGGTAGCAAGCAGATCATTAAAAATAAAACCAGATAAAATACACATAATGGAAACCGCTACTGATAAAGTACCAAATACATCTGCGACAGCAGCTAGCGCTGCTTCAGATTTGAATGGTATGGCTGTTATGGTATGTAAAATTAAAAATTTGATATTGTATAATCTATTTTATTTTCTATTAATTTACGACTAATAATGACTTTAAATGGAAAAAAAATTTCAGAATGCCTGTAATGAAATTATGAAACGATTAAAGCCAGTAATAGATAAGAAACCAGATGGAACATGGGAAGAATGGATAAAAATGGCTTATATAGAAAGAATCAGTCTTTCTGCTACCGGATTTTATAAAACTCCTGATATCGGATACTCATTTGAAACTAATACGGGAAATCCATTCAATTATTTCACATATGGAGTTGCATGTTCTGAAGTAGAAATTGACTGTCTAACTGGAGATCATCAAGTAAATATAATACGTATGAAGTTAGTTATAAATTTTGAAATTTATTTTAGTACTTAAACATCGATATTTACATATAGGTATTGCAAACTGATATTGTAATGGACCTAGGTGAAAGTTTAAATCCTGCAATTGACATAGGACAAATAGAAGGAGCTTTTGTTCAAGGATATGGTTTATTTACACTAGAAGAATTGGTATATTTAAGAAATGGAGCCCTTGCTACGAGAGGTCCAGGTGCATATAAGCTACCTGGTTTTACAGATATTCCCGAAACATTTAATGTATCATTATTAAAGGGGGCTTCAAATCCTCGAGCTGTTTATTCATCTAAGGTAATATATTCTTAAAAGAAACTTAAAAGAATTTGATTTATATTTATTTTTATCAATTGTTAATTTTTCTGTTATTGTCACTATTATTTTAGGCTGTAGGAGAACCACCGCTATTTCTAGCATCTTCTGTGTTCTTTGCAATAAGAGAAGCTATTAAATCTGCGCGTCAAGAATATGGTCTCAAAAGTTACTTCCAATTAGATTCACCTGCAACTGCTGCTCGTATTCGGCTAGCATGTGTTGATAAACTTACTGAGAAAGTAAATTATGTTTTTTGTATTTCATATAAACTCATTGATAGTATTGATAACAATTTATATTTATGTATGTTATATTACAGATTGCAGAACCAGATATACAACGTCAGTGGAATATTGTTGCATAGAAGTTTATATAACGAACCAGAGAATAAGTACTATAATTTTTTCATATATTAAAATTAACATATTTTAAATGTACAAGTAGTTATTTTTAAAAACTAGTCTTATTCACTTTAATAAAATTTTTTTTTTTAGACATTTTTTTTTTTAAATTTTGAAGTATTATTAAAAGCCTGAAAAATGTTCTAGTTGTGTAAAAATGTGATTGAAGTCTAATAAGCTTAATATTTGATATATCAAATATCTATTAATATTCTGTAATACAATCAATTTACAAAAATTATAATTCTGAACGTTCGTTGTTAGAATTTCAGATATATTTCATACTAATTAAATATGGCGGTTTTTTATCAATGAAACGAACTTGCGTAATTGGTAAAATATGCGATGTACAGAACGTGTTAATACTTGATTGTGATAGCATTCTTTTCCGATAATTATTTGTTAAGGATGTATATGAATAAATTAAATGATGTATATGTTAAATAAATTAAATTTATCATTAATTATAATTTGATAATCGACATTAGATTAACATTAGAAATATATAGTTTCACTTCTAACCAATATTACTGATCGAATTGAATGTGTAATAACTTTTTTAAACAATGCCCATTGTTTTAAATTGTAGACACATTTAATAAAACAAAAACAAATCTAAAAGCTATTGATTGTAGTCTTTACCTGATAATTTCTGGATGATGCTTCTTACTATGCTTTCCGCCAAAAATATGTTATACGAGTACATCTCAATCGATAGATCGATAACGTGAAAAATTATATCGATTGCTCTTTCTGACGTATACATATGTAGTAAAAGGATTTCGATTAGTTACTAGATTCACATTTCGGTATTGAAAGTTTGACAACACTGTAATGGGTTTCAAAAATCATATTCCTGGCGCATTCAGTACTTGACCAACTTCAATCGTTTACTTGTAATTCCCCAATTCACTGTTCTTTAAACGCAGAATGCGCTAAAAAGCCAGTGATTTTTTACTTTGTCGGTATTTCAGATTCCCAGCCATGAAACCCCGTAAGATGCAAGGTCTATTCATATACCTGGTCTATGACTGTGATAAAGTCGACGGTCGATACAGTAGAGAGCATATCGATACACATATACACGGCGCCAAGTACATATGAATCAAATTAAAGTTTGTATATTATAAAAATATATTATTATATATGAGATGTAACAATTTTAAATGATAAATAATATACTTATTTTTATGAGGGAGATAAAATCGTCTCTGATAAAGTATAATATAAAATATAAAAAATATTGAATATAATAAGTATTGAATGTGAAATATAAATAGAAAAAAAATGATGAAATAGAAATAAAGTTTTTTTCTGAACATCAATTAATATTAATTATCAACTATTTGTTTCAGACGAATAAAAATCAGCTCTTAAACAGTTTTCTTACTATTTCATACTTGGAGTTAACAGTGGAGTTAAGATGTTAACAAGATTACTATGTGAAGGAAGAATAGTTTATGCAGGGTTTCATTCAGTTCTAATATTAAATATATAAATATCCTTATTCAATAATCATTAGATTTTAATTTTAATTAGAACATTGAAATTAATAAATTCAATGTCTTTTTGTCTCTTGCTAATATTGTCTTCCATAATCTACCAATATCTTTTATCAGATGGAATATTGTCTAAATGTATGTCTGATTAAACTAATTAATGAATGTATCATATACTTGTATACATTGATAATGTAAATTTGACTTTTTACAGATTCCATGTTTATATTCCACCTGTTACACGATAAATGTTTATAGATAAAAAGCAGGTGATACTATATATTCATGTGATGACTATATATCATGTACAGAACAAGGGTTTGATTCTATTACGCGGTGATAGTATTTGATATGTAAAGAAGCTCAGAAATTACAGGTGCTCTTGATAACAAGTCGCTTGCAAGAAAAAGGTACACTTGAAGAACGCTTTCAATGTAGCATCATAGCAAAATATAAATTATAATTCATAAGGCATAATTCATTTGATAATCAAATAACATGAAAGAAATATCAACTATAAAAAGGCACGCAGTACTCCAATTTTTTAGCATTCCTTACTTGTATTGTTGTTAGCTAGCTACTTTCATATTAGTTTTACAATTAGTAAAGTTTTACATCTTAAATTTCATCTTTACATACATAGGTGTATTATGATTCTGTCGAAGAATTCTTTTAGAGTTGTCACTTCTGTTTCATTTGGGACACCTTAAAAAGATATCTATCGATTGAGAGATTTCATTTGGTGAAATTTATTTTAAATCAGCATCACGGACAAAAACAATCGACCCTGACGGAAACAGCATTCAATGTAAATATTGTATCTCGTGCAAAAGGACACAATTCTATTGGAATAACAATATTCATCCGAATAGCTCGCAGTACTGTGGGTAAGTGTGGTGGGGATGATGTTGTTAGGGAGATCGCTGCCCGTGGCCGATACCAGAGGTCTGTTCGCGTTCGCGTTCGCGTTCAGTCGGTGCGTGCTAGCGGCTCGTGTCGCGTGTTTTCAGTTCACTTCTTACCTCGTCGTCATCCTTGACACACGATCTGCCGCTTTGTTCATCTTCATGCGTGTTTTCGTCCACGGTTCTCTCTGTACAATCTTCGAATTTCCCGCTGAATTATCACGGTGCAACGTCGAGAAGTGTCAGAGGAGACTCTGCGGTTCCGGACAATCGTTATCGATCTTTGGAGCACCGATCGCGAATTCAGAGGTAGGTTGGTTTCCATAGCAGGTGCCACGCTAGTCGAGAAACACGTGGACCAGCCGATTACACCGACTCTTTCTGTAATACATCGTATATATACCTTGTACAGATTCTGTTATGAAAGATTGACGCGATGGATTAATTAACCGCAAAGTATGAATATTTATGTACCTACATAGGTACCTATGTAAGTAAATTTAAATCTAGAGATGGAAATATGGGAAATATCTACAATAATCGATAATAACCTCTAATATCTATCTACAATATTATTACAACATTTATAGCAGTTATAATCATTTATTAACAGAAAGGATTTATTTTTCTTCAGTTATGTTTATGAGAATAGGAAATTGCTTAAATAGTTCACTTACTGGTTAAGAAGTTCCGATGATTTTTCTTTAAAAAATTGAAGAATATGAGAACTCATCTTTACGACAGAGTTCGTCGCGCGAATTTTGAAGGGAGATGCTCCAATTGGTCGGCGGTAGCGTGACAATCGCGATATTACAATCGAACAACTTTGACCATTCGATTATCGAAATATTCTTACAAAATCGTACAGTCGCGATCTAACGGCCATGTCTACCGCTAGAAAGTATAACGTGTCGCGTGGAAATTTGTTCGTTGAGAGTATCTTCGGTAATGAGCGAGGTTCGAGTGATGGAATTCTTAAATATTCGCGGTATCGGTTCGAAAAAATGGATGGAAAATGTCGATAAACGAAGATTGAAAAGTAAAAACGTTTTATACGATGTAATTGCATGTCTTCGCTGCATGGTAGAAGGTAAGTGAAGGATTGTTGTATTACTTCAGACGAGTCGAACGACCCGAATTAAGTATGCAATCGTGTTAACGATTTTTAAGAATGATTGTTGCATCCGCGCGAAAAAGAAAAAGGTTAGATTCGCTATTTTGTTATCGTGACGCGACCTTATGTAATATTTATATTTTTTTTTATTTTTAGTACACGATATTAGCCTCAAACGATCATAAATTTCCTTCGTTTCATTGATACTGACAATCAAAACAACGGCACAACTTTTGGCGCGCCAATATTTGAATTTCTTTAAAGACGCCATTTTTCCTCAATATAGATTGTGCGTAATAATTGTAATATTTTAATTGTTAAAATATGATTACAGTTAATTTTAACTGTAATTACACATAATTTCAATTAAACGTATTGCAATTTATTACTTGATATTTATGTAATTGAGAATGATAATGATTTTAGAATTTTTTTCAAAAACTTAAAATTAAGATTATTTTTAGTAAATTAAGAAATGTACAAGTATATTGATTCTAAGTTACTTTTGTAAAAAAAAGTCATGTTTCTGTAATGAGAATCGTAAATTTGATTCCGTTTTCCGAAATTAAACAATTTTATGTTTTCTAAACTATGATTCACTGGTCACTATCTTTATATCAGTCAGTGTTTTAAAACGGCACTTTTAATATATGAAAATTATGAAATTATTCTCTTATTTTGTTACGAATTTCTCTCCACGCTGTTTCTCAACACAGCGTGAATAGTACTACAAAATTGGCTTAGTCAATGTTTACGCAGCTCCATTCATCATAGAAATTCACAAGAAGTCCTTGTATAGTATTTAGGACACAATAGAATACATTTTGAAAGCGATACATTATTCCGCGTTTCATTCAACATTCTGTAACATGAACCCAGGTCACTTGATTACTATTCACTTCCTTCAACAAACGTTTACTCAATTAATATTCAATATTTAATATTTAACATTCAATATTTAATTTTTAACTTTCAACTGGTATTATCGAATAATAGGTGACCAATAATTACAATTGGACTTAAGCTTTTTTAAATATCTATTTTATTAAAATAATGTTTCGTGTATTTAATTTTATCTTAAGCAAAAATCTATTGCTATTTATTATTAATCTATAAATTGAAATTATGTAATTTAATTGAAGCTATTGAATCACTCAAACAGCAGTTAATGCTTACTGTCCAATATTTAATGTTTAATTTATTCGTTACCCTATTCATTAAATCTAATAAAGTATTAAAAATTCAATTTCATTGAAGATATTCGCTTTATCTACCACTAGTTTCACGTTTGCTAGTTTGCCAGTTCGTTACTATTTAAATCTTGTAAATTGGATGATATTTTTATCGTCGAATCGTGTCTACAAGATGTAAAGACCAAGGTTACTCGCGAATTGATCGATCTTATTTTCTCTTTTTTTATTTAGACGTTCGCGGAATTCTGAAAAAGTAACGGAGACAGGATGGTTCGGTTAAGATTGTTTCCGTTCGCGTTATTTTCGTGCATGCGATGTCCCTGTAAACTCTCATTTTCTTGCGTATGCTTTTTTCTAAATTTTGCCAACGAGTTCGTCTGCGAACGTTAAAAGAAAGGTCAATGATGATATACGAAACACGAACATCGGATTTAGCCATTTATCGCTATATTTTGAATCGTGAAACTCTAATTTTTTTCATTATTTTATTATTCATCATTCGTAATTTTCAATTGCGTGCTTGCAGTTCTAAGCAATATTGATGTTGTATTAAAATATAGCTGTTTAGCCTTTGTTTCATTTAGTCTTTTTATTTAATATGTGAATTATTCTCAATTCCTTGAGATACTGAAACTTTTATAATTTCTTTTACTACGAATATAATTAGTTGTGAAGAGAATTCATAATTAAACTAATAAATTTAGCCAATTTTTCTCGGAATCAACTTCTTATCTATTCAAAGAGAGAAACAACTCAGTTTCTAGTAATTAATTGCATGTACTATTTTTATGTCATTCTTTTGAAATAAAAGCGTAAGATTATTTTGGACTGAATGATTTTAACAGCATACGGAGTAACGTTATCTTCGAATTATTTATGGGAATCCAAATAAATTACTAGTAAAATAGCTTAGAATAGATAAGATTATTTGGCGCTAATGCTAACTGTTCATCGTGTATCACAGTTTGTACGAACTTTATGAAAAGGTTACGCGAAACAGAGTGATATAACACTTCTCCTCGTGCCATAATCATTGCATCAAAATCATATAAATTCCCGATGTTCAAAAAATGTTGATTTATCTTTTGACTAAAATTAATTGCATTTGTTTTAATCTTATTTGTATTCTCGGTTAAGCAGGAAAAGAATACTTTTTTATTCCGCGTAACGTCTTTTACTTTTATAACGATTTTTATTAATTTTTCATCTGATGTTATTTCAAATATCACAGAAGAATATGAATATGAATACATACAGATGCGAAAGATTTTCTGGTTTCTCCTTTTTAGTAAGCTCGTTAATTCAAATAATTCCGTATGTTTCTTCTGAATTTGAATACCGCTCGGCTAACATCACGTTGTCAAAAATTTATTTGACTCGATCAAATAGAAGAAGTCAATTTGAAGTTCAGAATATTACGTCAATAATATATTTGCTTTTCGTTATTTTTAAACATATTTTATTCATTTTAAAACTTAATTAATTAAAGCGCAGTAATTGAATAGATAAATAATTTAATTTAAAAACGACAAGTTTATATTTAGTTTAATTCACATTTTCCTTCTTAATTGAAATTAACATTCCGAGTAATTTTCTACAGAGTATTCTTTTGTATAATAGGATCTCGGCACATAGGAGTTTTATTTCACGATGGGCACAGCGTCTTCAGTTAATTTTTTATACTGTATTAGGAAAAATTGTTTCCAGAATTCGAAAGCCAATTATTTATAAAGAAAACAGACATCACAGCTGATTTAGTCGTTTCGCGAACAGGTTCGTTTCGCAAAAATCACTGTTCCTCTTTCTCTTTTCTCGTCTTCGTCGTTTCTTTTTCGTTTCGGCGACACCGCTTGTAAATTAGTTGCATTCTCATGCATTAACGCTGAAGGCCATAAATAGAGGTTAAACGAGCTTCGCGGCTTCTTATAATTGAGCGCCGAACTTTATTAAAAATCGATAATAACAGGCGGAAGTTGGCCGCCACGTTTTCGAAAGAGAAATCACATGTCATTTTGTCACATTCCAATTTCTTTATCTTTTTTTTTTTCTTTTCTTGCATTCGACAAACAAGTTGTCAATGAGTAATTCTCCCGTTTCTCTGAAAATAGTTTCGATCGGTTCTTACAGACGTTTGGACATTACGGGCATTAATTGTATTCTCTTTAAACTAAAAAAAATTCTAAAAATTATTTCTTTGATTGGCGACATTAGGAGTATAGGGTTCTTAAATAATTTGGTATAATTTTCTTTCAAATAAATAATTTTTTCTAAAATGTTAAACATATCAAACGGAGGAATTTGAGAGAATAAAAATTATTATTCTTCAATTCTGAGCAACATTTTATGTCTGTACGTATAACTGTACTTCTAAAAGATTTATAAAGAAAATTATATATTCAATGATTCAGTGCTATAAGTGGAATAATTCAGTTTTTATTATCCCATTAATTTGGAAGAATATTCGTCACCAAATTCAGAACTGTTTTGTAAGAATACATATGTTAGAATTTCTCTAATTTTTTTAATACACATACAGTTCCAACAATTAAGAGAAACTTCTGAAACTTTTTAAACGAGGCGAATTATCAATTAGACATTGAAATCGACAAATACCATAAATGAAACAAATTCGATTCGAAGGGTAATGATTTACGACAGAAGCTTCCGCTAAAAGATCACAATTTTTTTGCAAGCGGTGATATTTATGAATATCGATAAATTACACGCGTGCAACTCAATTTTCCAGCAATTTGTTCCACGTCGAATGCATCGCTCGACGTGTTCCCATGCTTCGAAAATTTTTTTTCTAAAACGAAGGATAACAAGTCTTTAACGTTTCCTTGTAAGATCGATCGATAAAACATTATCTGCAATGATTATCTTTCGAGCGGTTGGTTGCGTGAGTATCCTTAAAATAAAAATACGTAAAAATATAGAAAGCGTTTGAGAATTTTACTAAATAAATTGAAAACAAGCGTGATTGTTTTTTGAAAAATCAGCTTTAGTTTTTTCCAGCCTCTAATCCCATTTCGGCTCCCTGGTAGATCCTGATTGTTTTGCTTCTCATTCATTGCTGTTCCTACGATTCCACTCTTCTTTTTTTCAGGGATTTATTTTCAGAATACGTACGGTAAATTACGAAATTATGTTGTTGACTTTACACGATTGATGTTTGTTCAGGATAAACAAAACGAAATCTTTTTAATAGACACGTGTATTGTGATAGTTGAACTTTATTAGGAAGCAAAAATGAACAGAGCAATTATTTCACTATATTTCTACATAAGCGATTATTTTTATTCGTAAAGAGTTATTATATAGTTCTGGAAATCAGTGTATTATTTATTACAAAAATTAATTAAAATCCATTAAATAAGATATTAAATGTATTAAATAGATTAGGTAGAAAAATACGAAGTAAAATTTTGGCAATTTCGTATACGATTAAATCGAAGGAACAGTTGAAAGAAAGAAATTTAATAAAAATCCTACAAACTCGTTCTACACGCGTCAAAATTGCAAGAGACAAATTGTCGATAGCAACGATATCACGTCCAAAATTATATATTTCCTAAGAGTCTAAAATCATCGTTTGTCATTTAGTCACGGATGACTATACAATACTGATTTGCATCTAGTTACAGAAATTCGGGATATTTGATTTGATTTTGTACTTGATCTAAATGAAATTAACAATTCCCACACTTCATTTCGCAAAGTGAAGTCAATTCAATCAATAAATCGTCTCACTCTCCCGCAAATGTGAGTCGAATGATACCATTTAATGGTTAATTAAACTCACGCAGGTGTACGTTGAAAATTCAGCGGCGTAAATTGGATTCTTTTTGCAGCGTGTCGATTCTCTGTTTCCTCAGGTTGGATCTCGATGTTTCGACACTACAAACGAGACGGACCTTCGTAAGCAACGAGACCAGCTCGTTCGTCGCGATTTTGCATTCCGAAGCATTGCGAAGTAACGTGACGCTTCGTCGTCAATCAGAACGTGTCCGTTCTGAATTCGTTAATCTAGCCAGACGATTCGTGATCGGTGTTTCGTTTGGTTTCTTCCTCTTTCTTGGTCAGAGCCATTAAGGTAACTGCGTTTCTTTCTCGCGTGCAAAGGCGAATTTCTTTTGAAACTTTCGAGAGAGAAAATCTCTATTGGACAATGTATTGACCATTTTGTTCGATTAGCTTTTGTCATATTTCGGGCAACTTCGTCACTCCACAAGTCATCTTGCGAAATAGGAATTGTCTTCGAGTTAGAGTTGAGCTCGAAGCAGGATTCACAGAGAGATCTTGGTGACAATTTAATCCGACGCCGGGGGCAACGCACGATAAGGAGACAGCGTGATATCTAAAAGTGCTTTTATATTAAGCTGCCAGGCTTGGTTTTGTTTTTAAAGTTTTTCTGTACTGTCGTATGATACGCGATACCGCCTGTTTTTTGAATTGAGAGGAAGATACGTGTAATTGACGTTTAAAATTAGTACGAATAATTTCGTAACGCTTATCGTTTGATAACGCCACCTTTTTGATATCTTCTGACAAGGCGCATCAATGAAAATTACACAGAAATTCTCAAATTAATGTCACTTGCATATAGATAATCTATATTCGACGCCCACATTTTCTTTTTATTCCTATGACATTTGCTGGTTCGTCCTGTATTCCAAACAGAATTTCATATTTTCTGTATACATTTCTTTTCTTCATGTACATTTTCTTTTTTCATATATTTTTTTTTTTTTTTTTTGTTTCTTTATATACATATATATTGTGTCAATTTTTTTTCTGTATTACATACATTTTATACATTTTCAGACTGCACTGGTTTCAAACTGCATCATTATAATCATTACGATACCAATGTCATTTCAAAATCTTTTATACAACACACACACACACACACACATATATATAGATACATGAAAATTTTTCTAGAATATTTTCGTGAGTTACTATATATCTACATATGCTTCGTTATTTATTGTTTGTTGTAACTGAAATGTTTGTTTCTTCAAAGAATTTATATATATATATATAAATATATTATATATATTATATAAATATATATAAATTCTTATCTTAATTATATATATATAATTCTATATATATAGAATTTATATATATAAATTCTTATCTTAATTATATATATATATATATATATATATATATATATATATATAAATAGATAGATACATGAAAATTTTTCTATAATATTTTCGTGAGTTACTATATATCTACATATGCTTCGTTATTTATTGTTTGTTGTAACTAAATTTCTTCAAAGAATTTCAAGAAACGCGTGACTCTTCGAAACTTTCTTATTGTAAAATCAAAAAGAAAATTATTTTCAGCCGTAATTGTTTCCGGCAAACTGTGGATCGCGAGAGAGAAAGACGCGGCACGTTCGAATTTCTTTCACGGCAGCGAATTGAAATTTAACGAACACTTGTCGTTTGGCGAGCATTGAATGATACTCGAGCGATTCGCGAAAAGACAACCGATGAACAACCAAGCAAGCGAGATTCAAGTTCTGTCATGCGCACGTGTTTCGCGCGACACCGATATATTTATGACGCTAGTTTCACTCGCAAATTTGCTTAAGTGATTTCCTTACGCTCCGTTTAGAAACGGGCGTGCAAGGAGCTGTTATAAATGAGTCAATAATTTTTAGCCCGAATATTTGACGCCGGAATCTTATTATACAATCTTATTATCCAACAACCTCTTGCAGGTTGAATTTTATCTGGATCACGGAAGAAATTTTTTTTTTTTTACTAACTAATGCAAAGCGCGTTTCCAAAACTCGAAATTTAATCCTTAAAATTTATTTTTCTCTATTTCTGAATACTCAATCTTTGAATTTTCTGATATGTACATTTTTCGAATTATTATTTTGTGCATTTATAGAAAAATTTCAAAGATTTACAAAGAAAAAAGCACGCGTAGTTCTGTACAGAAATTAAAGATCTCTGTCGTCAATTATAATCTTCAAATTTTTCTAATTCTATACTCTAATGCTCGTAATATCCAAAAGGAGTAATAACTTTTAACATTTACTAAAGATCAGACAAATTAAAGTACATTTAAATTTCAAAAATCAATCGTGACAAATTCCTGCCAACTAATAAGTCATCTAAGAAAGAAGAAAGAGTGAGCCATTCATAAAATTTTCATCGTATTGATCAGTGAATAAAAACGTATACAATAGAAAGTATCGACAATTCTCGACTCAGCAGCTATGTACGTAACGGAGGGAGTCTGTCGATTAAGTCACAGTTATAAATCGAAAATGTTAATTGAATATTAATGCAGATCAGATATGCAAATGCAACTAATAATACATTCTACAAACGATTACGATCGCGGTTGCGAGACGAGAAACAAAGTGTCTGTCATGCGGAACTTTGTGGAATAAATTTTCAAAGTGCAACGACTCGACGTTACACGATGGTGCAGGTTGCAGAAGCGTCGCGTTTACAAACGAGTAAATGATTGAAAATACCAGAGAGTTGAAGCGTATCTTCGAATATTCTTCGATAACACTTCCTTATGCTAATGAATTGTCAACCGGTAAAGAAATTTGATTATTCATGTCTAGCATTCATGGTTTTTTGTCACGATCAATGACGACAGTGCAGACTTTAACATCGATAGAGTGTCGTCAATTTTGCTTGAAGGAGATAAGATTAAATCGTCTCGATTAAAGGGAAATTTATAATTTTCATGATTTTATAATTTATATTTTTAAAGTTTATAATTTAGATCTCGCCTTTTAAAGGGAAATTTATAATTTTCATGATTTTATAATTTATATTTTTAAATTTTGTAATTTAGATCTCGTCTTTTAAAGGGAAATTTATAATTTTCGTGATTTTATAATTTATATTTTTAAATTTTATAATTTAGATTTATAATTTTTAGTTATCAAATTGTTACAAAGTTACTTACTTTAGTTCGTAAGTTTTTCATCTCTCGAATCCTTGGGTGTTTTCTCTAACTCGTTAGATTTCATAAATTCCTGAATTACTAAATTTTTGTACTTTTCTTTTTGTTAGATTTCATAAATTCCTGAATTACTAAATTTTTGTAACTAAAGTTTCTAAAGTGAAATCTTTCGAACCTTCAAGTCGCGATCTCGAATTTTCCATTTGTCTAAACTTCTGAATTCTCTTTCATCACACATTGCTTCATCCACATTACACAAACATACTTGAAAACAATTTTCTTCTTTTTAGATCAACGAATAACTTGATCAGACACATGTATCAAACGCGTGTTTTCTTCAAGTATATCGAAAATGTAAAAATTTAATAAAAGATAATAGCCTCACGAAACTACGAAATTAGCTGAAATTATCTCGCGAGTCCAATTCTAATCGAGACGTTCGGCAGAGGCTGACTTATGTGTCGGCGCGTTAGCCGGCAGACAGAAATTCACAGACAAAGATTGATCGATCGATGGATCGGACTAGGAAAGGTACGCGACAAGAATAGTTTGACCCAGACCTTAAGTGACTGGCGAGGTCAGCAGCCGACGTCGAGCGCCGCTTTTATATTTCACTCGGCGACGTCGTCGTCATTCCTCGTAGCCGCAGACTCGACACACACCGCCTCTGTAATGCTTCTTTCGAGCTTTCATTACCGTGGCGTTTATGTTGCTCGGTGATACCAGACTGTGGTATAGCTATACACTACCTTTCACAAGTATCACCACTTTGGTCCATCTCTAGAAACAGCATTAAAAGTTAGAAGCCATCGAAACGATCGATGTGCAATTTAATCTTTATATAGAAATTCGATAGATTTAAAATACGGCTTTGCAATTTGTGACATTTCGTAGATTTTATATGGATGTGAAGTTTACGATACGCGGTGCAGATTTGCAATTTTTTAATAAATTTTAGATTAATAGATTAAAAATAAATCAACTCTGTCGATGTATCACCACTTTGGTCCATCTCTAGAAACAGCATTAAAAGTTAGAAGCCATCGAAACGATCGATGTGCAATTCAATCTCTATATAGAAATTCGATAGATTTAAAATACGGCTTTGCAATTTGTGACATTTCGTAGATTTTATATGGATGTGAAATTTATGATACGCGGTGCAGATTTGCAATTTTTTAAAACTAATTTTTTTTTTAATCTATCGATGTGACGTCGTCGGGAAACAAGTGGTTTATATAATTGGTTTATATAACTGATGATTTTTTTATTCGTATGATAGAAGTTCGGACGAGCGAATTCGATTGATAAA
The DNA here is from genome assembly GCF_011392965.1 of Frieseomelitta varia. Lineage (NCBI taxonomy): Eukaryota > Metazoa > Arthropoda > Insecta > Hymenoptera > Apidae > Frieseomelitta > Frieseomelitta varia. Next base: position 272,448 of record NW_025109350.1, read on the forward strand.
AATTTCATTCATCAAGCATCGAAATTTTCCTGACTATATATAATAAAACGCACGATAATATTAATAATATGTAATAATATTTAAAATATTATATACCATATTTAAAATATTACATATCATATTTAAAATATTTAAAATATTCAATTAAATATTTAAAAGTAAATTTAATTTCTTTGTCGTGTAAAATATTTATTGCGTAACAATATTGAAACAGCTCAATTACAAACATATTAAATTAAATTAAATTCAAAAAAGTTCAAGAAACTCGAGGTTGAAAGAACTTCTGAATTGATAAAAATTCTACTTCCACGAGGTTTGATACGAATAACAATTTTATTACTACACGTTTACTGGCTTTTAAAAATTCCACGGTTTAAAGTAAATCTCAGCAAACGCGAGCAAACTTTTGAAAGGTGGTGTAGTCACTATGTTGCACGCGGAGACCGCAGAAATACATATACGCGTTTCGTTGCTTTTATACAGTTGGTTGTTTGATTCTTTGATTTTCTACCGCGCGAGAGGCAACTCTGTGATGCTCGGTCGGTTTGCGAATGTTCGCTAGAATCGTGTAGAATTGGTGTTAGAGGTTAGAGGCCCGACAAAAAGATCCTTGGGGGCTCCGAGCCGGTGATTCTTACGGTTGCTCTTTGAATAAATCCCGCTCTTGAATCCTTGATCGATGGTGTTCGATAAATGCTAATGGATACCCGCCATAGGGTTATTAATTCTCCGTGCGCACGTTGGATAGTTAAGTTCTATTGAAAGTTCGAGGCCCTGATTATTTGTTTCTCCAGATGTTGCATTTATCGATCGTGGATTTTTACGCTTTTGGAAGAAATGTCGAAATACAAAAATGCACGAAAGAATGTCTGTAATATAGAACGATGTATAAAATATTCAAAATAGATCAATTTTTCTTTAGTTCTGCTTGTGAACAGTGTGAAATTGCATTAAAAATTTTCGGTATTGTTTTTTTTAAACATTTATTATATTTGGTTGATGAAATTTATGTAATATTTGTTTGATGTATGTGTGTGTGATTTTTTTCTACGTTTTGTAACGTAATACATCATCCACAAGAACTATTAATCTATCGCACTTTAAAATTTATTGCGACGATCTCGCAAATCCGTCGATGGATGAAGAAATTTTCGAGAAATAAAAAAAATGAAACAACCCAGGCTGTTTTGCAATTAAGGAGAACTGGTCGGAAGATTCGGAGAACCGTTCGATGAAACGCATGAAAGAAATCGTTGAGCGCTATTTATACATCGTCTGACTTGGTCTAATTACCGATTCCCACTTCTGGTCGTCGAGAGATCAAACCAAAACTTAGCTTCCGATACCCAGTGAAAAGCCTGTTCGAGGAATTGAAACGCTAAACGAACAACTTAAAGGAAAGTTAAGAAAAATTCATATTTTTTTTAAAAGAAAAGAAATTTGGGATTTTCAACTTTCGAGATGTTCAACCTTGAATGTTTCAACTTTCGAATTTCCAACCTTCAAATTTCCTAGCTTTCGAATTTCCTTACCTTCAGATTTTTTTATCCCTTGAATTTTCAATTTCTCAAATTTTCAAATCTTGAGTTTTTCAATCTTCGAGCCTTTAATCCTTCGAAGAGAAACCAAAAGTCTTTACAATGATCAACGATTTGCTAACGTAAGATCTTTAGTCTTCGTCGCTTGATTCTTTTTTTTTTTTTTTTTTTTTCTCGTGGCTGGTTGTCGTAAATTAGAGCTCAAGGGCTGCCACGTCTGGAACCACACCGTAGATCGCGATTCGATGAGACGGATCGCGTTTGTACAGAAAAATGAAAAACAATTTCGGTGTTATTTTTATCGAACACGTTCCTTGCGGTTCTTTAGTCTAGACTTTTAGATTTTCGTCGTACGTTTCAACGCGTCGAATGAACGTTCGTTTGTGTGTTAATGCTAATGACTACGTTGTCAGAATGGCCAAAATGGTTATTTAGAATGAATCATGAACGTTTTATGTAATTGACGAGGAACTATTTTAGAAAAGAATTTGAAAGAGTTTCAGGAATTTTATTTTATTTGATTGGCGAAAGAATTTTACATAAGTGTCGAATTTATTTGCATTTTTTAGATTAACGAATATTCGAATTTTCTAACTCATGACTTACGAAAAAAAGAAAATTATAAATCCTTGAATTTCCGTAAAGCCTTCAATTTTGGACTGTCAAAATCTCGAATTTTTCAGCTCCCTAATTTTCCTCCGGAAACGCTTGGCCCTCGAATTTTCTAAATCTGAAAGTCTCTCAAACTTCCAAATCGTCGAATTTTTCAATAAATCTGCAAATATTCCCTAGTTTCATTTCACATCTCAACCAACAACAGAGCATAACATTTTCCTTCCCATTTATTTTCTACAATTCCACACAATTCCATGCAACTCGAGAGAGATATACTACAAATAATAACAGCCTTCAAACCATTCCTCCTCGCGTTCGATCACTCTCGAAGAGAACCTGAGATAGACGATTTCCAGCTGGATTCGCGCGTGCCTTGAGTCAATTATTTCCGAATTAACGCGGCTGCTCGATCCAATCAGCAACGCGTCAATTAATCGCTGATACCTTCTCTCGCTTCTCTTCCCTTTCCGACGATACGATCGGAAATTTATTCGCAACGGTGGTCTCCGTGTCGCGCGATAAGAAAACGACGCACCGCGTCTTAAATGTTTAACGCGACACGAATCGGTTTCACGGCGATTCGCACGGTTAAATTGCCCGACATGGGGAAATCATTTGGTGCGCCGGGTGGAAACCATTCTCGCTTCTTCTCCAGCTTGTTCTTTTGTCCTCTAGTTGACTATTTCTCTTGGAATTTAACTGAATACAATTGAACGAGAGCTGTGTGCGTGGTTGTTGAATTTCGCGACGTTTGTTGTTATCATAGTAAAGAATAATTTATATATTATATAATTATTTATAATTTATCATATTATATAAATACTTATATAATATTAATATAATAATATAAATATTTATAATTATTTACATATACAATCTAATCATAGTAAAGAATAATTTATATATTATATAATTATTTACAATTTATTATATTATATAAATATTTATATTAATATCATATAAATATTTGTAATTATTTATACATACAATTTAATCATAGTAAAGAATAATTTATGTATTATATAATTATATAATTATTTATAATTTATTATATTATAAATTATATATTAATATTATATAAATATTTATAATTATTTATATATACAATCTACGTGAGAGCTAATCACCTTTATGCTAGATACTAACTCAATTATCTTTGTTTCTATTAAATATAATAATTCTATTTCACAGAATTTTATAGTAAATATAAATTTTAATATAAATAATATATATACTTAAATTTCATTTTAGACTCTCTTTCATAAAATTTCATGAATTATATGTCGTATTTATATTTCCTATAATTTTCTTATACTTTTCTGTGTTCACCAATGTACCAATAGTTGAGGAGTCATATTGGTGAACTTCGTAAACCGAAAAACTGATAACTAGATTACGGAATAAATTTTATGTATTTGCGGAAAGTTCAATAGTGTGCATAATATGTAAAAATATATACTTTTCTTAAACTTTACGTGTTTAAGAATAAGTAATTTGCATCTCAACATTAGAACTACCAAAATGGTCAAAAGAACCAATTTATTATATCTCTGTTAGAAATTTTGTAGATACGAAACAGTACATATTTAGAGAACCACATGATTTTTCATTTGATCAAAATCTATAAATCTAAAAAGTTTGTGTTTTATGTTTTTCACTTTTAATCGTCACTGTTGGAAATTTTATGTTTCAGCAGTCTTAAGATTCGACTCTCCATCACCGCCAAACTCTAACATCAACAATTCTTTCTGTTTCCAGTTCGAAATGAAGCCGGAACAGGCGGCGGACCCTCACTGACCATAGCGCGAACAACCGTCGACCACATCTTCAAGCCTCTGCTATGCCCTCGCTTCCTTAACGATCCAGAATCCGCTTCGCTCGGTCATATGTCGAAGACAAGAAGGTGATCGCGGTCGTGTTAACCAGCGAGGTTAAGCGAGAGAAAGCGTAACGACAAAGCGTGGCAAGATAGCTGACCTGGTGCACGGCGAATCGAAGAACGGTCCAGCCCTCCTTAATGGACATTCCGCGGTTAGATCCCGGTTGGATTTAGCCGTGGCTGGTTCTCTCCACCGTGGTGAAAACAAGACCGAAGGAACAAAACGTGGAAGCCTTGAGATCACCGGCTGCGAGGAAGGACTCTATGGTGGCGCTCGAGGGTGGCGCAGAGTGGCGAATGACCTGGTGCCGCCGCGATAATCCCTCCTCTCTCCTCTTAGTTGGACTTCGTAGCTCGAAGCCACGAAAATGATCGACTGACTGCTCGACTGGCTGGCGTGTAATCGGACGGATCTGGCCAGCAGCATCCTTCCTCTTGCCTCTCCTCTTCGCTCGAACCTCTCTCGGTGGCTAACGGCAAACCACTGGTGAATTTTGAATCGATGCCCGAACAGCGAATGAATGATACCCGAAGCGAGTAATTCGCCTCTGACTCGGTGATCTACCGGTGATCAACGAGTCGAGAAGAGAGCGATTCTCTCCGAGCAATTCTCATCTCCCGATCTCGGATCTTCCGATGTTCAACGAGTCGAGAAGCAACGTACAAACGACGCGCCGGGTAGTTCTTTTCTTTTGAACTCGGGATTCAACCGGTGGCTAACGAGTCGAGGAACAACAAATAATAAAGAAACAGGTCGGGTTAAATGTGTCTTGCTGGCAAAGGAGTCGCAGACATGTCGCGAATCTCGAATCGCGCCTCGACCGTCGTCGCGCTGATCAGCATCGCGCTGCTGGTGCTATTCCTGGTGATATTATGGACTGGTGTACGCATAACGAAGCAAGAGACGATCGAGGGGAACGTCGATGGAAGTCGCGACGCTGCGGAGAAGACTCTGGGCAGCTTCTTGAGGGAACGGTCCAACGAGTCTTCGTCTTCTTCTTTTTCTTCTTCTTCTTCTTCGTCGTCGTCGTCGACCACTGTCAAGATTCTGTTCGACGACGAGAGCTTCAATAACGAAGGTAGGAGTTTTTTGTTGTTCAGAGTTATTGATGTGTCGGGCGGAAAGGGAATTTGTTCGTGGAGGGACCTTTCAGTTTTTATGCCCCTTGCTGCGAATTAATTTGTAGGGACCTCTGGGGTTTTGTGTTGGGATTCGTTGCGAATTCGTGAACTAGAATACAAATCGGTGAATTAATGAGTCGAAGCTTGTTGTGAATTTATGTTTGACAATTGAAGAGTTCGGAAGAACCTGGTCTTCTTTTTTTTACGTTCGCGAGGTTTATTACAAGTTAATTCGCTGGGATTTCGGGTTATTATGTTTGAAAGGAACACAGAGTTTTTCTATTCTTGCAAGATTATACGAATTCTGCGTTTCTTTCTTCCCCCAAAACGTTTTCATTGGAAAATAATTTAATCAGAGTAATGCGGTTTATATTAGATATTATTTATCGCAGAAATTTAAATATCAATAGAGATTTATTATAGAATTAGAATGAATGGTATAGAATAAAATAATATGTAGAATAAATTCATATTTATTGATTAGAAAAAACGCTGAAGTTGGAAATGTAAAATCTCACGCTCTAAAAGAGTTAAATATTTTAATTGTTGTCCTCCGTCTATAGTGAGAATAGAATTTTATAATTGACTTCTACTTTCATTTCAAATCCAGAAATAAATGAACGAATCGTATCGTAAAGAGGCAACGTACTACCAAAACGCTTACATTTTAAACGTAAGTCATTTCTAATTTTTATTACGATGATTGGACGCGATCGATCTTCTAAAAGTCAGTCGTTTAGCAGCGGCGTGATCGATGAAGAGTACGTCGATTATGACATGCAACAATTAATCTGTTCTTGGAACTCTTTGTGAAGAGGTAGTTTCTTTATGATAAAAGTAGTATCTTGTTTATGGAAATGATACGACTGTTCTGTTAAATGTACGGTTTAAAATTAATTTGAATTATGTTGCATTAAATTTTACCTCAATTACATTTTCACTATACTCTGTTTGCAAGATAGGAATTTTTTCGAAAATTTTTTTCATCTTACAAGAATAAATTTAAATATACAAATTTCTACTGTACATTAGAAGTTTTGCCTTACTATAATTTATCATCTTCGAGCCTGCTTTCGGGCTTTCTATTTGTAAAATATAATAACGGTATACAACTCCATTTGATTTACTGAGTAGCATATACTGAGGTAACAGGTTGTTACCTTTAAATTTGAAAATCAGCAATGAAAGGTCAGAGAGCAAGCAAAGTTTCATCCAAAGTTGCATTCTCCTTGGCTTAGAAAATCAAAAATTAGTGAAAGATTTAATCGGCAATAAGAAATTGTGATAAACGCAAAGCTAATTTCGATAAATACGCTTCGTCGAGAAATGAAGACAGCAGCAAGATCTCCGCGTAGCTGTCGATGACAAAGTCGAACGCGGCTTCGTGCACGCTCGAGCGAGGGGATCGACGCGAATTATCTGATAAACGGGTGTGGATCTCGCGATTCGGTATCGATCGTCACGCAGAAAACGACAGAGTTGTGAAAGATCCGTTAACGCGTTTAGTCTCAGTCAAGGTGTGCAACAGAGGCTCTCAGGGAACGCTAGAACGTCCAGACGTCCTTGTAAGGCCGCTGCTCCAAAGCACCCACACCTACACCAACACCCACACACACACATATACGTATATCCTCGTATCTTCTGGTGCCCCGAGCACGAATCTTTATTCACGTATATGTACTCATATTCCTACCTAGCCTGCACCTACATCCTAAGTACTTTTACCGAGTCGTCTGGCTCGAGTCACTTCGCTCGTTTCGTGCACCTGATGATACTTCGGCGAATCGTGTTCAGCATTCCCCGGAGATTCGTTGAAAAATCGAACCGAGGAAATCGGGATCCCTCGGAGTCGATTTTCGAGATTCTTTCTTCGTTCTCTCTCTCTTTCTTTTTTTTTCTGTTTTCTTCTTTTTGGTCTCGCGTGAGTTCTATCCGCAGTTTCGAGGAATTACGAGAGAGGATTTTTCTATGTCGGGAGTTAATCTTCGGTTTGCGACGAAGGTGATTTTTTAAGATCCTCTCTTGGACCTCTCTTTCCTTTTTTTTCATTTTACCGGACGGGATTCGAGGAATTGTGAGATTTGTAGAGAAGGATTTCGCGTTGGAATTTTCTGCTGATGATAAATGTGGAATTAATTGGAAGTTATGGCGGAAGTGTTGAGGAAGATTGATTAGGGATAGTTCTTAGTATTTCGAGGATATTCTTTTAGACACTGATCGCGCAGAGGTATCTTAACACGGGAATTATCGGCGATTGAGACGTAAAATTTCCATCAGGGATGTATAGTAAAAAAAAAGAAAAATTTACAATGCAATAAAGTACAAGTTTTTATTTATATATTTTGCAAAAATTAAATCATTTAAATCTTTAAAAATACTCTGTTTTACGTCTGTAGAATATCCAATAAAAATTACAGATTGGTCATTTTAACCGTGTTAATGCTTAGATTTACTATTTGACCGTGTCAATGGCTTAGATTTACTATCACTTAATTTTTACATTTACCTGTCAAACCAAAAGTTTCACCACATCTGTCTGTGTGAAATTACATAGATCTTTGAATATCTAGAAATTCCCTTGCCAGTCCATGCGTTAAATGAACGTGTCTGTTATTCTATAATATAGCCAAAGCCATGCACGAATTAACATAACAACAAAATATCAAACAAAGTACGAAGCACAAACGTAGTTTTAGTTGCTACACTGTACAACTGCGTATTCCTCTTTCCACTACAGTTAACCATGTCGTTTAAAAAATTCTCCACTCGAGGAACAATCAATATAGTCAAAGCTCACACGCACACACACACACACACACACATTGCACGTATATAGCCATATTTTCCAAGAAATAAACGAATGTAAGATCTCTCGAGCGTAATGAATGTACACGACGACTCTATCCCGCTCTCTGCAGACGCATAATTATTCCCGCGGGTTCGCGAGATACCGGTCAGCGCCATAACGTTCGCCTACACCTTCATTCCCGGATCGTACCACCAGTTCCACGCGCGTAGCACTAATTTCGCGCAGTTTATTAGTTTCTCTGAAGTCCGTTATCTCGCCGCGATCTCCTCGCCAGCCTCGATCCAATCTCCGATCTCTCGTGCCGATCATTAACGAGCGCTAATTGCGCCGATCCGTGGATTATTTCGCGATCCTCTCCGGCTTCTCCCTTTGTCGATTTGTCTCTGTCCCTCGACTTGACTCGTGTACTTTTCTTCTTCTTTTTTCTTTTTTTTTTTTTTTTTTTCTCTTCCTCCGCGTTCGTTCTTCGGAGAGAAATTCTCTTCTCGGTAGAAAATGTCGCGTTCGCTGACTATTTCGATCGCGAAACAAGATAAGAGGAATCGTAACTTTTTATGCTGAGATCGGTATCTCAGGCTTAATTGAAACGGAAATTAACGCTCGAGCGCGAAACCATCCACACCGAGGGAATTGCTGGACGTTTCTTTCGCGTGAAATTGTGTTCCTCGATCGATGGGGCAAACTGTAGTAGATTTTCTTACAGGTGCTTGGGAATTATTAATTAAGAATACTTTTCATATTTTTTACTCGGTTATTTAATTAATCAAGAATCGTTTTATTAATGTTTAATGATAATGCAGATGGGTCTCGCTTAATTTTTATTTAATTATATTAATATTGAAACTGAATGAATAATAATTGTCGAAAGTGTCGAGATTAATTTACTGCTTTTCAAAGTGAATTTCAAATTATCCTGGATAATTTTAAATAGAAAAGGAATTGTGTGTTTTAAGCTAAGTTTTTTATTAATATTAATAGTATTGTATTAATAGTAACGGAGGGCCTCGTTTTAATTCAATGACCAAGCTGAGGTGAGATGTAATGTAACTCACGAAAGTGACATTTTTTATGAATATGTTGTGTGCGTTTTATATATACAGGGTGTTTCGTAACTTGTGGGACTCACTTCGGGAGCTGATTGTACGCCTAAAAATAATGAAAAAAAAGTCATATAAATATATGTCCTATNTGGTTACTCTCTTTATCATTCCTGGTGTTTCTCGAATTTGTCGGAAGCCTTGCTCTATTCTATTTCGTAGTATTTCAGCATGTTCAATCGATGTTGCGTATACAATAGATTTTAAATGTCCTCACAAATGAAAATCTAATGGATTCAAATCCGGAGACCGAGCAGGCCATGCAACAGGACCAATCCATTTATTTGCAAAGTGTTGATTTAAAAATTGCCTAGCCACTCGGCTAAAACGCGGCGGAGTTCCATCATGCATAAACCGCATACGAATAATCTAATATCGACTGGAATTTCCTCTAATATTTCGTGTAAACGCGTGCTCAAAAAATCAACGTATTTTGTTCCTGTTAGTTTCCTATCAAGAGAAAAAGGTCCAATTAAAAATTTATCAATTGTTCCTGCCCATACGTTCAAACTAAACTGGTGTTGATGTCTTGAATGCACAATAACATGTGGATTTTCTTCATCCCAATTATGATTATTATGAAAATTGAATATACCATCCCTGGTAAAACTAGCTTACTAGAGTTTTCTCTGTTTATAAAATTCATTATATCTCATAAACGGAGACAGATAGGACATATATTTATATGACTTTTTTTTATTATTTTTAGACGTACAATCAGCTCTGGAATTCGGTCTCACAAGTTACGAAACCCTGTATATATATATATAAAATTTGTGAATTATATGTACAATGGGAAATATTGTGCGCGTTATACATAAAACAGGAGACTCGCGATTTTTCTACCAAGGTGGAAAGGAATGAGCCAGATAAATCAACCGTTGTACTTGTGCCTCTTGTAACTTGACTTGACGTCACGGGCTAAACGAACTTACAATCGTAGTGATAAGTCGCCGAGATAACAGCATGGATGTTTGAATATCTACGATGTAGGCATGTGTCGCTTTCTACCTTTGCCGCAACACGACGACTACCATATCGTTACAACCCGATAATCGAACGCTTTCATCTAGTGATACCATCCTTCCTCTGTATCGAACATATTTCAAACAAATGAAACAAATGTACGTAGTAGGTATCCGCGCGGACAGATAACTTGAAGTATGCTTGTAAAAAAAGTTTCCAGTTGATTTCTATCGATTTGTATCTATACAAAGAAGTTTGTTGGAATCAATTGACTATAAATTTCAATACGGTGATAGTAATGAATTTTAATATCAATTTGTTTTTTATTTTACGAAAAATGCAATGAAAGATAGAAATATAGATAATCAAATTTTAAAGCGTTCCAAGCAAATTAAGTTCGTGTTAACAAAAATAACTTTCGTCTTTTTAATCGTTTTACAAAACTGTATAAATATTATTATTATATTATTGAATATATGTGCGAAATTTTGACGAAGAAGATCGTATAAATTCTTCGTCAAAAAAAAAAAAAAAAAGATAAAAATCACCGAAAAATACATTTCTTAGATTACAACACTTTCTTGATGAAACTTTATGTTTTATTTTATTTTATTTTTCGTACAAGTAGTTTACGTTCCATTTTTATAATTCTAAAAGAAAAATTTGACAAAAATTATTCAAAATACGCTTTTTTCTATTGCAACACTTTTTTACAAGAAATTTCGTTCTTCGTATAAATAATTTCATTTGTGTCGCATAATTCTCGAGAAAAGAATTCTGCAGATTCTTTGTACAAAAAAAAAAAAAAGAAAAGAAAAATGGCAAAAGTCCAAAAATACTTCTCGCGTTACAACAGTTTCTTAACAAGCTCCGACTTTATTCTTCGCGCAAATGATTTCACTCGCGTTCTATTTCGTGCTCATTTACTCTCACAAACCCTGCCACCGACAAGACGAATCCACAAAAATCCCCGTTTCCAACATCCACGTTCATTTAAATGTTCTCCGCTCGAAGCTATCGATCCTTCGATGATGTCTTGCTTTTAATTCGTTAGATAAGAGTTTAATGACTACAGATAGCGGGACTCTGGCGCGATATCTTTCCGGCACGATCTGAAAGCCGAGCGTTGACTCGCCGACTCGTGTATTTGCATATTCGTCGCTCTGAATTTATTTAAAGAAAGCACGTGCACGCGATGTGACGTAAGAATAGCGTAAAGTTTGCTCGAAATCGCAACACGTTGAGAATCTTGCGCTGAATGATTCTTTTTCTTTTTCTTTTTCGCTCTTTTGAATCGACAACAAAGAATTAAACGGATCTAAATTAAGAACGATGTAATTGTCGAGTTTGCTTAGAATTTAGAAGAGTTTACATTTGTTCACTCGTGCGATCATGGTGAGAAGAAATAGAAATTTCCATTCGTTTTTGGAACTTTTTTCTTTATTGCATTTTTATTGTAACTTAATGCTTAAACTTTCTTTCGTTGTTGTAATATTGATTTCGATTAAGAATTTTGAAACTTTCAATATTATAGCTAGCTTCGAGATTATAATTAAGGAGAAGAAATCATTTTCGTTCTTGGAAATTTTTAAATATTTTGAAATGTCGTAAATTTTTTTAAACACAGAATTTTTAATATATCATTATATTATTATTATTTATATTTCGACTATTATTTTAGATCATTTGCAACGCATGAAAATGTGTTTCACGTGTTCAGATGTTTTCTATAATATTAAATTTATTTTATAAATAATATAACATATATATTATTAAATAATATATATTATAATATAATTATATAATATAATAATATATATAATGATATAATATAATATATATAAAATAATTTATATATATTAATATAAAATTTATTTTCTATAATACATATATTTTTTACATATCCTGTATAATTTCCTACAAGTGCACAAACATCTGGACTCTCTTTATTATGCACAGATGTGCATAATATTATACCTACAGTAATTGTGTGCAACGTAAACTTTTCCCTTTTGATATAATTTTTGCTACTCATCTAACCTTTCATTAAAATGCGAAAATTTTTATCCCTCAAACAGATATAGAGGTTCAAAACAACTAGAGATTTATGGTCGTGTACAATGTATCTACTCTAAGACTGTAATTTTAAATGTATCACTGAATCTAGCAACCAAGGTCTACACTTGTTACATGGACCATTTTATCCACTAGCCAAGGTTATGTCCTCACGTTCGATCAACACATTCGCTAGCTAGGGATTTGCTAGTTTCGAGTCGTTCATTATAGTCAATAACCAAAGATTTATAGTACCAGATCGTCTACAATTTTATAGTGCCAGACGTCTACAATTTTAGCCGAATCATTATGCACAGAAGCAAAGATTCATTCAGCTTCCAGTTAACTATTACAGTCGATAAACAATTACTTACAAATTCACATGTGCAGTTTGCAGATCTTCTTCTCTGCAGTGAGATTACATATACTTGCAAGCACAAACTATAAGATATAATCGGTGATTAATTTAAAAAAAAAACCATAGTTTTATTCGGTAAAAAATCATAGTTTAACTCGGTTTAAATAAATCGGTGGTTTGGGCAACGAAACCTTTTCATTGAAATTGAAAAGAAGCTAATCGCAAGAAAATTTTAATCAAGCTTTCGATTTAATTTTTAATTAATACGTAATCCTGAACTTGAAAGGTTTCTATTGAACTCTGTGTTGCAATTGAATGAAAGAAATACATTAAATGAATTGAATACGTCCAATTAAAAATCTTCGTTATTGAATAATCTACTGATAACCTATTTGACTGCCGTCCGTTTAGCCTTCTAAATTAATAATTTTTCTCGCGCGAGAAATAATTCTCAGCCAAACGTATTCTTCTCATTAAATTCGTCTCATTAAACGTCATTATCTTATCTTTCTTACTCGTACTCAATCGTATCTTAATCGCCGGCTCATTAAAATAATTATTGAGCAACCGATATGCCGTTAGCATATTCTAAATGAAAAATTTATTCGTACAAGCCCGAAATACCTTCTAACGTCTGCCCCGTCCACTCTAATCCGACGTCCAGCTAATTTATCGACAGTCTGACTCTCGCAAATATTTTCATCGTGAAAATTTAAAAACGCCCGCCATGTAATTAATATGCCTGCCGCATAATATTCGCGCGAGAGATCCGCTTGGAATTCTCAGCCTAAAAGTTCTTATCGTCAAACGAAGCGTCGTTACAGTCGCCAGATAATTATCCACCTAAGTGCTGACGAGGAGTCGGTGCTTTTTCCTCGGTATAGTATGCCGTCGGTGTCTCCAGAATTATCTCTGCTGCTACGTGCGAGCTTTTGTGCACTGAACAACTCGGCGCGTGTGAAGCACGCCTGCACGAAGGCGTGTTAATGTTGTACGAACGTTTCTTGCTTCGCGTAACCATGCGTGCACACGTCTTTTCCAGCGAGAAAATAGCTACGTGATTTTCCCCTTTTCGTTGGGAATAATAACCGCGTCGTGATCACGTGTCGAGAAGGAAGGTTCTGCTGATTCGTTTTTGGACCGGAGATCTCGTTATTTTAGAATGGAACATTCTAATGCGATATTTCACGAAAAATTGACTATTGCCAGATTTTTACTGTCTAAGTTATACATAGACACCGTGTCAAGTTGAATAATCAATTGATCTTGATTATTTTTTAATTAATTACAGGTTAAAAATACCTGTATTAGTCGTAGAAAATATATTTTTTATATAATAATATATTTTAAAATATATTATTATAATAATATATAATAATATATTTTCAATATATTATATTGTTATATTATTACTATTATAATATAATACTATTATAATATATAATATTATTATAATATATAATATATAATAATATTATATATTACTATATATTACTATTATAATATATAATATATAATAATATTATATATTACTATATAATACTATTATTATTGTTATATTATTACTATTATTATGTATTATTATATTATTATATTATTATGTATAATGATATATTTTCAAATATAATATATTTCTAATATGTTATTATATTACATATTATATAATATATTAAATATATTTTTTAAATTAAGTGATTTCTTTTTTCTTCATAAGTTATGTCAGATTAATCGTGAATGATATAATACTATTCGCGACAACTTGATTTGTGATAGTCTTTGTGCAGTCGTCTTATAAAGCTCCTTTTTAATGATCCACTCACGTATGTAAATGCAAATCTCAAAACGAGGTTCCGAGAATTACTCTGTTATCAAACTATTTCAGAATGCTGATCGATGTGCAAATGAGATAAATCGTGGAGGATAATTTAAACGGGACTCTCGATTACGAAATGTTTAAATAGGTCTGTTCGCTGCATAATAGCATTGTTTTCTTTTTGGGCAGAGAGTGATTTGATTAGCAAACTAATTTCCTCAATTTACAACTCGGCTCATAGCTAGTTAAAATTCGAAATTTTTCAGAGAAGGTCCTTGATATTTCAATATCCACATTGAAATTTATACCTGAATTTTGATAAATATGAATGACAGTCTTGATTTTATAAAGAGATCTGTTTATCAAAAAAAAAAATCAATAATAATTAATAAATTCGATGAATTCAATTCAGATTATTTTCGTTCATTGAAGTAACAACGTGATGGAGTAAATTAATTGCAAAATAAGCAGTGCTTATGCGCACGTAACTTTATTTCATTTATTGATTGTTTAATAAAATGTGATCGAGTTTCGTAAACACTGTGAACGGGATCAGGAATTACTCAATTAAAATCTTCTCGTTGCTCGTTACTTTTATCTCGAATTTATTATTACCTGTTTCTTTCAATATTTCTATAATATAATAGATTCGCTAAAATTGATAAAATTCACCTGAAAGCAGAGAAATATTCCAATAATATAAATTCAAAAACATTTAATTTCACTAATTAGAAAATCAATTGCGCTGTATAGAAACATTCCAATGATATTTAAAATCAATTATCACTTGTAGGAATATTCTAACAATAATATTTACAAAAGAAAGCTCACGATTTAATCATAAACTCAATCAAGAATCAGTTGTACAATATTTTTCGAATGATCGAAATAGTTGTAAATTTATTACTTAAAATACCAAGGCTTAGAGTTCATTTTTGTCCCGGATTACAAAAGTTAAACAAACGAACGATGTTCCCGTGGACAACAAGAGGGGGACAAACCACGCGAGAAGTGCGTACGTAAAGTTTCGTATTTCTGCGGATGCTAGCATATACGGATATCACATGTTTAACAAAACACACCACCTCGGTCATGAAATCCTTCCGTTCGACACCTTTTTTTTTTTCCATCGCGTATGCGTTTTCCTTCGGTTCGATCTGATTTCTTTACGAGAAACAAATTCATTCTTCGACGGAATGGTTTGTATGCTCAAATCAAAAATTGACACGAATTTTATTACAGCTAGCTCCGCTTTTTGTTTTATTAAATTTAAGACGCGAAGTTTAAGATTTGAATTTACATGTGTAAATATATATATATATATATACAATATTATTATGTAATATTCATATATATATATATATATATATATATATATATATATATAATATTCGTATATATATGAATATTACATAATAATATTGTATGAATTTTTCATGCTTTAATTTGATTGCATTTAACTCACAATTAGGAAATTTATTCAGTTATCTCGTAGAAGTTTAGAAATAAAGAAATCTTGGAGCAGCTATTAATAAAATTATCCAAGTAATTGGCAGAGAAGATTTATCAATAAGATCCTTGATAAATTAAAAGGAATCGTAGTAGCAATTCTTCCCGCTCGGCATTCAGATTAAAAAGCAACTTTGCAACAGCCAAACGAGTCTCAATTAACATTTCATCTTCCGAAAATACCTCGCTTATCCGTTTTACCGTACTCGGGGTAATTATCCCTCTTCGTGATAAACCTCATCAAACAGCACCTGTCCTCGAACACGATGTTCCGTGAATGGACGTGGGAGAAAACGTGAAGAAAAAACAGAAAAAGAGAGAAAGAGAGAGAGAGAGAGAGAGAGAGAGAGATGTTGAAAAGTAAAGTAAATCGAAATGGTTGAAGAAATATCTGGACGATGGTATTTACACGAGTAGACTGCATGGCGACGACCTCCAAGCAAACCGGCCGATCTGCTTGAGGATACAGTATACACGGATTTTTATGAACGGAGCCTCGCCATGGCCCGACGTGATACGTTTCTTTTCTCCAAGTTATTCGAACCTGAAGGTGTTTCACAATGACCCTGAAGATAAAATTATAGCGTGAGATGTATCCACGCGATGTTAATCGCGTCGAAGACGATTAGCGGATTGGATTTACGACGAAAAAAGCTGGTTTTGTTTAGCCGTTTGAAATTTACGGTTCCGTCACATTACGTACACAGAGTGAAATATTTTCCAATATTTCTGTCGGAAACGGAACATTAGATGTATTGAAACTGTTTCTTTTTTTTTTTTTTTTTTAGTGTATTAATAACTTGGATGAAAATAGAGAACAACTGAAAAATGAATATCGAGTGGATGGTCACATGTATTTGCAAGAAAGAAAAAATTTAATATATAATATTAATTATATATTAATCTTATATTGTATTATATTAATTATAATATTAATTATTTAATATAAAAATATTAAATATTAAAATATTAAAATATTTTAATATTAATATTAACATTTTAATTTTAATATTAATATTAAATATATTAAATATATTAAATATTAAATATTAACATATTTTAATATTAAAATATTGTATTATATTAATTATAATATTAATAACTTGGATGAAAATAGAGAACAACTGAAAAATGAATATCGAGTGGATGGTCACATGTATTTGCAAGAAAGAAAAAATTTAATATATAATATTAATTATATATTAATCTTATATTGTATTATATTAATTATAATATTAATTATTTAATATAAAAATATTAAATATTAAAATATTAAAATATTTTAATATTAATATTAACATTTTAATTTTAATATTAATATTAAATATATTAAATATATTAAATATTAAATATTAACATATTTTAATATTAAAATATTGTATTATATTAATTATAATATTAATTATTTAATATAATATTAAAATTTTATATTTAATATACAATATCATAAAATTTTTTGCTTCTTTCCTCTGATAGATTATTTTTGTCACAATAATCATAACATCCTCGTGCCTCGACTAAAAAACAATTGAAAACAATCAAATTTGAAAACATATGTACTGTGAATACAAATGTAACTGTACAACTCAAATAATCAATCGCACAGTTAGAGACGATCTCGTTGATTCATTATGATTCACAATGTGTAATCGACCATTTATATAAACGTTTCTTGAAAATTCCTGCGAGTTGCAAACGATATTGAGACAGAAACAAACTCAAAGACCAATTGAATCTGATATCGACGAGAGGCAAGTGGAGTTTTTGAAATTCTAATGCGTTTAATCATTGTCGAATGCGAAAGGAAGGTAGCGATTATCTCGATCGAAGTTGCTACATCGGGGGCCGGGAAACACGAGTTCGCAATCAACGAGGTAATTATTCGAGTCCACTTGGGTAGTCCGGCTCCAGTGCCATTCCTGGTTAACGTTGGACTATGCCCTCGCAATTAGACTCGGCCAGAGCCTTGATTGTCACAGCGTATACATACGTTGACTCGTACGAAACGATTGCGCACATCGTGCGCGCCCTTATTCGTGCGTCGGCATTAATAAGCGATTGTTCCTTTGGTTGCTCCCTTCGCCACGTGGGTTTTTATTGTGGCTCCAAAATGGGAGCTCGCGCTTTAAATATAGGCGTGTTTGCGTTTCTCGCGATTGTTCGGGAATCGATCGTAGGGTGGAGCGTTTCAATTATACCTTAACGATGCTCTGAGCTCATACGGCGTGGATTTAATGTTCCATTGAAGTCATAAGTCGAGGTATAATTGGGAACGTAGAGAGTGAAATTTTAGTGAGAACGAGTGAGAGAATTAAAATTTTTTATTTTGAATAAAACAAAGCAGATGCTTATTGTTAGCACTTGAGTAGTTTAGGATACGTTGGATTTAAGTATGATTTAATAGAAATAAAAATGTCTCGAAAATTGTTATTGTGAAAGATTTTCTGTTGCATTATCTTATTTACTTACAATTAGTAGAATTTTGTGGAAATGTTTAAAGCAACAGGTGTTGAGGCAACAGGTGGGTGATGAATCCATCTGTAGTGTTTATTAATGTATCGTAACAATTGCAATAATTTTATTCTGAAAATTAATTCATCGATAGGTATAATAGTATATCTAACACTATTAGTTTAGTGTAGTAGTTAGTTCTTTTCTCATATTCATAAAAATATGATTATTAATCGCGATTATATTATAATTATATTAATTTAATTTTGCAATTATATCAATGTCAATCTAATAATTATATTAATTAATCTCAAAATTGTAAATTAATTTTTTTATATTCAAAAATTTACGTGAAAATCGCCAATTTTTAATCAAAACGTTCTCAGAATTTAATTCTCCAAGTGACAAATAATTTTCACACCGAAACACCAGGATAGGTGCTAGAGTAGAATATTTCACGAGCAATTGGAGCCAAAGTAACGACACAACGAGTCGATATCGCGTTGATTCAAAGTCCCAACGTCTCGCAATTCACTACCCTAAGAGGCTAAAGCAGCGGATAAACGACAAAATTGAAGTACCAGCATAAAGTTCCCGCCTTCTGACTAGGTTTTCCTCTAGTAGAATTTATGAATCGCTCGTTACTCGTTGATAATTCCCGGTCTCATAGGTTCACCTAATCGCGAGCACCAGTCTCTGTCACTGCGTGGCTTTCAGGATTTCAATTTTCCTCGTTGAAACGAGCACACGCGCGAGAGAACACGTTGAATATTCCCTTGTGCAGCCTAACGAGTTTCACAGATACTGGAAATTATTCGCGCGTCGTGTTAACACGCATTGAGTGATTCGCGATGGATCCTCGCAACCTACGCGCGCTCTCTCCCTGCGAACAGTGAATGAATCAGGGAGAATCATTGTCGATCGAGGTATATTATACCTTGTGTATATTGATTTATGAAAATGTTCCGACACAGCAGGAAATGTTACGCGTTTTGAAATTCTTTCGGATGGAAAATTATTTCTTGTTAAATTGGTTGTGTTAGATTTATCTAGGGAGAATTTTAGGATGTGGAATAAATGTGGAAAACAAAGTGGTAGAGGAATAAAAATCACTTTTTCTAATTTGCGCTTTTGGTAAATATATATATATATATATATATATATATATATATATATATATAAATATTGGTATATTTTTAATCAAGCTTGAAATTTATAACTTAAAATTTTAATATATATATATATATATAAAACCTTTTATTATATTGTGTGTGTGTGTGTATTTAAAATAGTTTAACCTTTTTAAAATTTTAAGTTACAAATTTCAAGCTTATAAATATATGTAATATATGTATATTTAATATATGCAATATTTACATTGCATATTATGCAATATATGTATATTTAATATATGCAATATTTGCATTGCATATTATGCAATATGTGTATATTTAATATATTTAATATATGCAATATATGTGTATTTAATATATTTAATATATGTAATATATGTATATTTAATATATCTAATATATGCAATATATGTGTATTTAATATATTTAATATATGTATATTTAAAGTACTTTATCATTTTTAAAATTTTAAGCTACAAATTTCAAGCTTGATTAAAAATATAACAATATTATTTGAATAACAGAGAACTCAATAATCCTCAATCGTGTACGCGTATAGAACCTTGTATTAAACATTATGAAACTTTTTATACGTCAACCATAGTTTACTCTTTTTTCTCCGCTGTGAGAAAAGTAGAACAACCGCGATAGACCAGCACTTGCTCTACCTTTCGCAGACGAAGTCTCGTTATGTGGAACAAGTCGATCAATTCCGTTCCAGGAACGGAACTTGTATTGGCTCAATCAACTTCTTTTTTATCAGGCTGGAATCAATTGCCAGTTAAAGGCGTGAACGGCGCCACTCGACGATGAACGTTCCTCGATGTTTGAATTACAAAACGCGCTCTTTAAAGTGATAAAAGAAATTATTCTCCCCGCTCTGTTGACAATGGACAAGACAATTGCTTGTTCTCTACGAGCAAGTTGTAATCTCAGGGATCATAATGAGTCATACAAAGCTCACTCATCACTATCTCCAAAGAAGATCCCCCAATTTGCGATTTGTGATGTTTGAAAATGAAACGTGTTATTGTTCAGAAAATACACCAGTAATACACTTTCTGAAACAGTCTAATCTTTATAATAAATCGTAAGGTTCAGTTCCAAATTGCTAACAACCCATACAATTGGTCGATGTGACTTCAAATAATGAAAAACTTTTAAATGAAATTTCTTTCAAATAAAAATTCTCTCGCTCTTCTGAAACAGAATGTTAAGAAGATGTTTATACGAATTGTAAAACAAATAAATACGAACAAATAATACGAAAACAAATTTTTAGACAATCGACAGAGATAACAATCAATAGGCAATATTGTAGAGATATAATATAAATAATGTTTATTTGATGAAAATGAAATGAATTATGATGGTAAATAAAAATTGAAATTATAATTATGATTAAATTAAAATTGAAATTATAATTATTATAAAATTATGACAATGGAACAACAAATAATTAAACAAGACAAATTACTTTAAAACAACACGAATTAACAACTCAAATAAATTCTTTTAAAACAACACAATTGACACTTTTCAACATTTCTCTTTCAACGCTCTCTCACGACTCTGGTCTTTTTTAAAAAAGAAAAACCCACGTTGGAGACTTCTTCGCATCACATACATATTTCATCGTATTTCTGCGATCAATGAACAGGCCATCTGTTATATTTAAACATAACTAAAATTATAACCACAGGCTAATTATAATAACCGATACTACAGTATTTCGTCAGTTGACAAGGATGTTCACAAGGAAAGAAGTCGCAGGAATTTCTAAATTCACTCAGCGTTCACACTCGCCAACAGGAAGTCAGCTAACTCTTTAAAGCAGGACTTTCTAACAGAAGAATAACAAACCAACTGACAGTGGAGTACGTATCTCCGTGCTTCGACTGTGCAACCGGCGAGAGGAAAAAGGAGAAAAATTCTGCTTCAGAGGATCGCGACCTCGCGAAGGCGCACGCCTCGCCGTATCCGTGCACCCATTATCCAGCTCGGTAGAAGCTCCGGAGCTGGCCGAAGAACAAAAAGAAAGGAAAACGTACGGGAGAGACCATCGGCGGGTCTGGAACGCCGCGCGACTTTCCTCCGTAAAAGGTGGCGCATAATGAGAACAGGCATTGCGAAAGA
This sequence comes from Frieseomelitta varia, assembly GCF_011392965.1. Lineage (NCBI taxonomy): Eukaryota > Metazoa > Arthropoda > Insecta > Hymenoptera > Apidae > Frieseomelitta > Frieseomelitta varia. The sequence continues at coordinate 293,929 of NW_025109350.1, forward strand.
ATCCCCTCAACGGTTGACACGTTCCGCGGTAATTTCGCGTTAGATACGACCGAGCCAGGAGAGAAGAGGCTATTGCGCGCGGGTCAAGTATAATTGGCGCGGACGGATGACATCTTCACGAGTGTGAACGACGATTGCGCCACGATCGGACGATTCATCGCGCGGACCGAGGGAATCATTGCGATTGTCAATTTTGAAATTGAATAGAGAAAGAGAGAAAGAGAGAGAGAGAGAGAATGAGTGAGGGAAAATGAAGAAAAGGAAGAAGAGGAAGAATGATCGGGAAAGGTCATCGTGAAACGGCACGGCGCGGCACGGCACGTTTCTCCTCTTTCGCGCTTTTCTTTCGTCCACATCTGCGTACACGTTAAGGGTGTATCCCCGTGTTTATGGCGCGGACGGTTCGTTTGGAATGTTCCTCGCGTGAGCTGGTCGCATGTACGGTTGAATCGGTATTCATACGGTCGTTAATATCGTCGACGACACGAGCCCCGGCTGTTGGGGCAGCGCAACCTTTGATCGCGTGCACGGTTGGATCCACGTGGTATGGTTGTTCGTAACACAAGGGAGGAACCGGCAATCCTCTGATCCGGATTATGTACTCCGCATCCGATCAAATTTTCATCTCTGTTGCTAACGATGCTCTTTTCCTTTTCTCGTTTTTTTTTTCTTTTTTTTTTTTGGAGGCTTTCCTTGGGGGTGGATGATTGATTGATGCCAACTATGTCTTTTTTTTCACGTTTTCGTTATTTGGATGGTGTGTTGGGAAGAGAACATAATATATATATTTTATAATTTACTATATCATTTATTATTGTTACTAATCTACTATATAATTTACTAATATTGCTAATTTACTATATAATTTACTAATATTACTAATTTACTGTATAATTTACTAATATCACTAATTTACTGTATAATATGGTGTGTTGGGAAGAGAACATAATATATTTTATAATTTACTATATAATTTACTAATATTACTAATTTACTATATAATTTACTAATATCACTAATTTACTGTATAATTTATTAATATTACTAATTTACTATATATTACTAATTTACTGTATAATTTATTAATATTATTAATTTACTATATAATTTACTCATATTATAATTTACTAATATCACTAATTTACTGTATAATTTATTAATATTACTAATTTACTCTCTAATTTACTAATATACTAATTTACTATACACCTTGTACATATTTGAATGAGTTACTCGAAGACTAATCTAAATTTTTCAAAGATCATTTATATTCCTTTATTGTGACATAAAAGTTGAAGATCTCTTTAAACGCTAATTAAACAACCATGCATTTCTATATTGCAACGATAGCCCTATTAGCCGTGACATTATGTTCAGTTCTCATCGAGAACATTGGAAATTCTCTTCTTAGAGAGCGATAATTTTGAAAGAGTTCGAAAGAGGCGAACGATCGAAATCAAGTTTCGAATCGCTGGCTAGACCGCGCGCGGTATGCGCACGCGATTCATAAACTGTGATATATTATGCGTATCGCTTGTCAAAGGCTGCATGCATCGGTGCAAATCATTTATCAATCGTTATCGATCAAATCCAATCGAAGCTCGTATTCGAGCACGGGTGCTATCTATGTACATATATCTCACAGTGGAATGAAGAACGGAATTCAGTTGGCAGACACGTAATGTATCGAGCCGTCGTTGTTTCTAGTTTGTCTTTATTAGTCTTTATCTTTCATTCTGTAATAATAAGTGTCGTTGAAACCGCGATGATTTGTTCTTAAATATCGCGGCAGTCCATCGAAACGAAATGCAAATTTTGTTATCGCCGATTATGTGATGTACGTTGAGGTAAAACGATGAATTATTATTTATTTATGTTATATAAATTACATGATATTATATTTATTTATTTAAATAAATAAATTATATATATATTTATTATATATTTATTATATATAATTATATATATTTATTTATATAAATAAATTATATTTATTATATAATTTATTATATTATATTTATTATATAATTTATTATTATTATGTATTCATAACAACCAATTATTACATAGGTTAGCCGAAAAGTTTCTTCACACGTATGTTTTTTAATAAAACGTCGAAATATAAGAAAAAACTAATTTTAAGTTGTACAATATATAATATTAAAATATATAACAAACAATTACGGATTTATTTTAGCAGAAAGTGATTTTTGGCCTCTATGTTACAACCAATTATTATTATTATAGAGAAGTCTCTTTTTAAATCGTCAGGAAACAGAAAGATGTCTGAAATATGAGACAGTCATTAAATTCTTACTTTTATGAAATTTTTCAATTCAAAATTCCCAATTACGTATAGCTTGCGTTATGTTGTAACGATCGTTACATCTACGCTGGACTATATCTAGATTTCAATAATAAAATTATTTATAGGAGTGAAACAATCGGGCCTCCAAATTTATAATCTTCGCCGATTTTTGTTATTTCCTGAGTTTCGTCGTTTCAAAGTAGTTAACTGGCAACAACTGCGGTCAGTTTAACAGAGTTGCTCAACTTTCGTCACGTACGAGGCTCAAAGCTCGCTGTAACGCGAAAAGCGAATGTAAACGAAACGTGAAAATACAAGCGGAAATCTGAAGCTGAAAACGAAGGTGCACACCTCACCGGTGCGAGGAAATTTACGTTTTCCGTTTTTGTTATCTACGTTTGCCCCGTTGCGCGTCACTTTCAGAGATTACCTTTTTCCTAAATTTAATACCGAAACATTTCAAAACTTGCAAACATTGTAAGATCAGCAAAAAGTACACAAATGCAAACTTAATATAATTTGAAGCAACGAATATTTCGTAAGATTTTCTTTTATTTTTTTTTTTTTTCAACGATAGTAATCATCTCTCAGGAACGTTATCGAGTAATTTTTCAATCTAACGAAACTTATCTATTTTGCATAAAAGGAAATTTTCAAAGGAGAAAGTTCAGTGCCACGAAATAAAAAAAATTATATATTTTCAAAAAAAGGAAAAAAAGGAAAAAAAGAGAAGCAAGACACAGAGTCCACAAAGTAGTTGTGCTCTCAATACCATGAACTATCTTATCTTCTTCAAAGAAGTTGCAAATTTTAAAAAAAAACATTGCAATATGAAATCCACAGAAAGATTACACTCTCAGTGCCATAGAATATATTGTCTGTTTTAAATTTAAATTGCGAATTTTCAGTGAAGAAAAATCAATAGGCAGCTCTCGAAAGCAATGCTGTACAATATTTTCCTTAATATTTCAAACGAAATAATAAAATCTCAGCAAACAAGTTGTAGAGTTTACAGAGGGTTCGAATTTTTAATATCACCCTGTCTTATCCAAAAGAATTTCGAATTTTTAAATTAAGAAAGCAGAGTGTGAAGTTCTTTGAAGGAAAATATTATAAAATATCCTGTGTTTTTTCCAAAAAAAAAATTTCAGAGAAGTAAAGTCCACAGAAGTAACTATCGATTCAATTCTTAATAATTGTCACTGCGCTGCATAAATATATAATATAAATATAAATCGCACGGCAACTTAATGGACTTTGTGGTTATGCGACTTATTAATAGGATCTTTTTGTGTGTTCGAACGATCGAAGGAATGACATGCACGCACGCTCTCGCTACCTCTTCGAAACAGCGCGCACGTTTCCACGCCGAACGACGTTTCGCATCGCTTTTCGAATAGAAATCTGCCACACGAGCTCCGATTCCTCTTGTGAATCACACGCCACAGCTGAAACCGGTCGAATCTCTGTTGCGACATTTTATCTTCGAGATTTCTAGTTCTTTGAATCGTCGGTACGTACGACGGGAATTTGTAATTCCACTTTCATCATTGTGTTTCTAAATGACAACGAAAATAATAAGTTTCTAAAAAATAAATTATATATATATATATATATATATATATATATATATATATATATATATTAAATTTAACAAATAAATTTATGCTTCTTCCTTTCGCTAGATAACCGGATATTAATTTCTTTTTGTTTCTACTTTCATTATTTTCGTGTTTCTAAATGACAGTGAAAATAATAAATTTATAATTTAGAATGGGCCCAAAATCGCTTCCTACTGAAATAATCTTTTTATTATTTTTCTATTAATTTGCAAACGCTCTGACGGTCAACATTTGAAAGAAATGATTTTTAAAACGTAGCGAGAATCATGTCTGAACTTAAATTTAATTTAAAATTAGTTTTTTTCTTATAAATTTAATTTGAAGTTAGTTTTTTCTTGTAAATTTAATTTGAAATTAGTTTTTTCTTATAAATTTAATTTAAAATTAGTTTTTTCTTATATTTTGCTATGTTTTTATTGAAAAAAAGTAGTAGATGGGAAGAAACTTTTGGTCCACCCTATGTATATTAGATTTATCAAGTAAATTTATGCTCCTTTTTGCCAGATAACCAAGAATATTCTGTTGTTGTTTCCTCTTATTAACTGTGAATTTTATTAGACTATGCATGCATATTAGATTGCATAAAACACGTAGAAAGCCCATTTTATTGATTATATTTTACTTTGATGTCTACTCTAACGTATTGATAGGTCTATAAAATCTAGATGTGCATAGTTAATATAATTACATACTTGCGATATGTACATAGTAGCATTCAATTTCGATGGAGTTTTATAGTTTTGATTTAGTGTATGACCAATTTTATTTTTCTCCCTTATTTGCACAGCTGACGGGGACAAACAAGTTTCGATGTTTAGTCAGCTACGTTAATGATGCTCACCAAATATTATCCTCCAATAGCCAAGCACTTAACTCGTAAACGGGAGAAATTTCATTTCCAAGTGTCCACGCAAACATATATATCAATAGCAATTTGTTCAATAATTTACTAGAGTAGCAATTTGTTAAATGGTGGTTGTAACAAATTATTAGAGGCGACGCGAAATGAACTAAAAGTTGAACGAATCGACGAAAGAAAGAAGAGATAACGATTTCGTGAGTTTCAGATTGGTGAACTTTTGGCGAGGGGCAATCAATTTCGACACTTTTAATGATATTCGCGAAACTTGTCAAAATAAAAGATAATTCGCGTCAAGTTCTACTTTAGTTAACGTAAAATCGCCTGATCGATCGTGCTTGCGTTCATGGATACAGTATTTAGTTTTCTTTTGTCTTTAGCGAATTATCTCTAGTATTTCACACTATTGCAAATGATTGTTTTATCGTAGAATCGGTTGATACACATCCTTCGATTAAATTTCGGTAAATCGGATGTGAAATATTCTAAATCACCGATTTCAAAATTAGACAATAAACATGAAGATTCTAGAAATAAATTAATTTTGTATGTACACAAGTATATTCTAACTTTAATAAATAATCTTCCATCGCAGATCTCAAACACAATTTCATTCGTTGCCTGATGCACGAGTTATATCTGAAATTTGACAGTGCAATAAAACAACTTGGCAAATTCCAAATTTTAATTGAAATATTGTAATATTTTTCATATAAGATACAATTAACAAATTATTAGCAAATTATTGTTTCACTTTTCCAGATGCACTGACACAGAAAAATACCAAAATTTGATTAATTTTATCTTATCGTGCATAATTCATTGCATAAATACACATGTCGCTAGTTCCAGTTGCAAATGTTTATTTTAATGTTCTGATGAAACTTTAAACACTCTATATTTGTACAAATATTTCTCCCTTACTTTACGCTCACGGAAACTACCAACTTGGAAACGTGAAAACCTGAAATGCCTAGTACACATACATACATTATTAGTCTCCCTCGTCATCCGGATAGATAAATATTAATGACCCGTACACTCGCAATCGACGTATAATAGCAATTTGACCAACAATTTAATAAGAAAGCGATCGAGAGAATTCCCTTCGACGAGCGTAGCAATCATTGCTTCACGTTCGCTAATTTATTTTCGCATCTAAAAATGAGCGCGTCTATCCGAGATCTTTCCAATGATAAATCACACCACGGCAAATCGGTATCGTTCGTTTTCGTTTAAACGTGGTTCCTCGTTTCGTTGCTAATTTGTTCGTAAATACACTGCCGTTGACAGAGACAAATATTTGCCGATATCTCATCGTCGTTTTGCATTTCCTACATTCCGCGGGACACACACACGCGCGCGCGAGAACTATAATCATTATACTCGCGCGGTGCGTGCACGTACGCGAAATAATTCCTTTAACGCGGCGCGAGTAATTATATAATCGTTCGCGTATCTTCGGTTCTTTTAGACATCGCAACATCGGAATCAGCCACGATTATAATTTACAAACCGGCGTGCGTCCGAGTGAATTACATTCAACTCTCGGTTTTACCTTTACGTAACGCTTCGTGATACGGGCGGACGTGTCAGCAGCCCCGGAGGCGATACGATGATCGAACTCGCGCTTTGACCCTCGTGAAAGCTTCAACTCGTTCATTCATCTTCTACCATGTCCAGTGAATTGAACATTCTGTTATTAACTGATACTAAAATCGCAATTTAAAAACTAAATTGTAATATTATAAAATTCTAAAATTATAATATTATAATATTAAATAAGTTTATCGATTATCCCATAAATTTTTTTATACAATAAAATTAATTAAACGATAATATTTAATTATTATTATATATATAATATTTAATTATTATTATTAATATATAATATTTAATTATTATTATATATAAATTAAATTTATTTTTAAAAAAAGCTAGATATTAATAAATACGACAAACATTTAATTTCTAAATATATATTTTTAATTTTTTTATTTTAGAAAAAAAATATATATATATATATATATTTAGATCATTTACTTTCGAGGTAATTAAAATTATTAAAATTAATTAATTAACCCTGACGACAAAAGGTACAAAATAAATTTTACTTATTTACTTTTTAAAAAATTCATTCTTTAGAGGAAATAAGAAAAAGTCGGAGATATAGTTATAGTTTAATAGATATAGTTATTTTCAGATTATATATAAATAATATTTACTGTAACGACTGAGTAATTGGATAGTCGGGTAATTAAAGTGACGTGACAATTCAGCGTTTAAGAGAAGTTCTACAATTTGTGAGAGCTTCAATTTGTTCATTCAGGGAAAAAATCAGAGAAAAATAAATGATTATAGTTATTTTTAGGGTGTGACGAGTGAGTAGTATTCGATAGTGATTCTGAAATTTGAAAAGCTTCAATTCTTTTATTCATCTTCTATAAGCAAAAGAATAATAGTGAAAGAGTTGGGGAAAAATAGATATATTTATCAGTAGTGAGTAACGATTGAGCAATTGAATAATTGAATAATTAAGTGTGCTGAAAAAATTTAAAGAAAATTGGGATTTTTGAATTCCAAAAGTTTTAACTCTTTTGGGAGCTGAAAATAAAAACGAAAGAGTTGGAGAAAAAATTTTCCATTGGTTTTATACGTACACTTGGATTAATAAAAGAAAATGGGGAACATAAATATTTATTTTTCAACGAATAACGACCGGTTATTCAGATAATTGAATGATAATTGTAGAAATATTTATGTTTAGTTAACAACGACTGGTTATTTGAGTAATTCGCTATTTGGTAATAATGTGACGTTTGATTGAAGGTTCGAGTAACGTTTCGCTATTTGAATTTATGAAAGCTTCGTAAATTCATCCCATCATGCGAATTCATCTAACGCGACGTGAAGAAACGAAAGGGAAAAAAAAGGAAAGAGATATCTTTAGTAATGGAATATGATTATAGGTATACTCGAGTCTAAATTGAGAAATTGAATGGGAATAAGGTGAAGTCTGGTTTTGAAGATTTAAATTCACCTCTCGTCTCCAAGTATAATTTAATTTCCAAGAATTAATAATAGCGAGAAGTAGAAACAGTAAAAAATATTAATTTCTATTCGACAAACGTGGTCACAACTGCGATTCGAATCTGCATACAATATTTTTCTATTCGTGCAACTACGATTGTCGTCAATTGTGGAAAAAATTCGTTTTTCAATTTTACGAAAGAGAAGTCCCTTAAATTAATTCACGTTTCAATGAAAACCTCATTTGGATAAATTTTGAATAATTACATTTTTTTGAAAGAAGTCGCAATATTTGTACGTTTTTGTCTAAATTTTTATTTGAGAATGGAGTTGGACGAGGAATTTCTTCTGCTGATAACAAAACGAAATATACACGAGTGAGAAAGAAAATAAAAGAATTTTTCGTTTTATTAAGCAAACATGATCCTGAACGCTGCAACACGATGCTCGCCTCTTAATTGGCTGATTAAGCAGAGAGGGAAGTCTGGCTAAAAGTTCAAACGAACTTTCTTTCCTTCGATGCTGCAAGTATCAGCTTCAATTGAATGTTTGTTGCGAATTTATTTTGTTTCAAATTCTTGAATGCCAAGGCTGATCAGCCAGCTGGAGAGTAACTGACCTGTCTTATCGACCGTGATTAACCCAACAAACGAATCGTTAATTTCAGGCCATTGGCTGGCGAAGCTTTCTTCTCGTCGAAGAAACACGTTGTTGATAAAGAAAATGATGCAGAACAGGATTTTTTTAATAATCTTCATTAATTCTTTGCTTGAAAAATTTGATTTCAGAAAGTAAGTAAACAAAATTTTGTAGACAATAATTATCAGAATTCAATAATTAAATATTGAAATATTCGATAATTCGATAATTCTATAATTAGTAACTATATCAGTGATCATTTTATTGGTTATAGGCAAACTCGATGCAATTGCAAAGGTTCTCCACTTTTTTGCTAACTTAGCTTAGTTATCGACGTTGTTTTCAACAATATTTTACTATCAGTGCGCTCAATATTTCAAACTTTAATATCGTGCATCGGAGAGACAAGGTCAATATTTTATTCGAGCAATGGTACACTGTTTGCGAGGGTTCATTCTTCTCGATTGCGGATTTTCGTGCGAATGGTTGTTGAAATATTTCACTTGAATCGGTCAAACGACGTCTCACGCGTATAAAAATATTTCCTGATCTTCTGAGAAGCTAATTTTATTCCAGTCGATTTTTAAATATCCATAAATTACAGAAACTCCCAGATAAAAGATATTTGAAAATTTATAATTCTAGAGAATTTCTAACAAATTCAATTCTTCCTTTGCTAAACTGATTTCCTCGTGATGTAACAGAGAGTACAATATAAAAAGTGCAAATAAATTGCAAAACAAGACAAACAAATTCTCTTTTTTCTTTCTTTGTAAATCGATAAAGATAAATCTAACAGATAGCGATCGCAATTGCAGATTTCTGATACTGCTGGGACTCCTGGCGTTTTTTATCGCTATCTTACGAGATTGTTAAACAGATTCTTACGTAAGCCTTCGTTGATCTTTCTTGATTATTTAACAGTAATCGACAAACGATTTCTTGCAAGGTACATCTTTGTATTTCTCTTGAATTAAAATCTCTTTTTTTTTTCTTAATTTGTATCGATAAATATTTGAACAATTGTAATAACATCGGGTTTCAATTTAAAATTCGAAAGACAACAAAAATTGTTGATTTGTTTATATCGCCAAGATGCATGAAAGTTTATTGCCACGCGATTATTTCGAGGAGATCAATCGAAATTTTAACGCATACACGAAAGTGAACAATAAAACATCTCTTGTCAAACGAATGTTTCGATCAGAATGTTATTTTCCAGAAGCACAGGTCAACGCGAAGATAATACAATAATAAATAAAAGATACGCAAGCGAAGAATTGTTAAAAAGCAATAAATATAAAAAAAGAAAACAGTCGATTCTCAAATATTAACGTAAGCGAAATTCTAAAGTTAAATAATATTCCCCGTTAACGAAATAACAAATAATGATTTATTGAATGATAATCAATAAGCTTTCACAGCAATAAATAAACAAGTTAACAAACATTATTATTATTTAAAATATTATCCTGTAATTAAGAACTTCCCACGAATTGTAGCAATTAATATGACGAATCTCTTTTAAATTTCAAAATTTGGGACACAAACTAGCGAAATAATATTAACTCTAACGAAGACAAGGACGCTTCCTCAAATAAAAAAAAAAACAAAAAGAGCAACAATCTGCTTCACTGTGTGTACGTAAACGTGATTTCCAGCTTCCGACAGGCGAAGAGTACCGTCCGCGACGAGAAGAAACTCGGTTAGTGTGCACCGCGAATGATTTATCGATGCAAGATGCTCGGATGCGTGGAAACCCTGTTCGGTTTGTCATTTCTCCAGCTAAGTGTGTCAAAACAATTATATTCCGAAGTTTATCGCCAAGACTAGGGAGAGGGGGGGGGGGGGGCAACGATGCGCGGTTGAAGGTAAAGCGACAATTCCAGAGAGATATACATATATCAAAGTGGAGCATTCGTCGTTCTCGAGATCATTCGTCACTGTCGGATCCACAGTGGACAAAGATAGCAAGAGGCACGGCCTCTTAATCACCGGACCGATCCATGTTTTCTAATTAAGAACGTCGCGAAGAATCTTTGCTTCCGTGCGGTGCCGTTTCCTCCGACATTTCGAATGTCTCTCGCGATGATTCGTGACATATGTAAATCTATCGATCTGTTAATATTTGATAAATAGTTAAATAATTACAGTTAAGTAATTAATAATTGCTAATAATAGGTAGTTAAATATTGTTATATGTGTATAATATATGTTATACATAGGTATATATATATATATATATATATATATATATAGAGAGAGAGAGAGAGAGAGGCAGTTAAATATAGTTAATAATATAGTCTGGTTCTAGTGTTCAATATAGTTTGTTCTCTTTTGGTATTACTACTTATAACATACGTGAATGATCTAGTTTTTGGTTTCTTTTTCTGGTATTATTATTTTGTTATATATATATATAATGTTGTATACAATGTTGTGTGTATATATCTGTTATATATAAGTAGTTAAATTATATAGTCTAGTTCTAGTGATTTTGTTCTCTTTTGGCATTACTACTTGACATATGTACGCGAATGATCTAATTTTTGATTTCTTTTCTGGTATTATTATTTTGTTATATATATATAATGTTGTATACAATGTTGTGTGTATATATATATATATATATATATATATATATATATATGTTATATATATAGGTAGTTAAATGTAGTTAATAATATAGTCTAGTTCTAGTGATTTTGTTCTCTTTTGGTATTACTACTTATGACATACATATGTACGTGAATGATCTAGTGGTTTCTTTTTCTGGTATTATTATTTTGGTAATTTTTCTGTCCTTTCTACACGTTCTTGATTTATTCGTTGTTCTTTCTCGTCAAAAATTTCCAACGTCTTCTTCATCTCTTAGTTTACCAATTTTCGCGCAAGGGCCAAAATTTTAACCTTGAACCGCAAAATTTCCCTTTGCAAAGAAGGAAGAAAGCAGAGAAAGTGAGAAATTGGTCACGCCTCGACTATACTCCTTCACTCGCAAGCGCCGATATGAAAAGAAACGAGTCTTTTCGCAACAGTCGAACGTTCTATCTAATCGTTCCGAGGCCGAACGTGTGCAGAAATTCACGAACGCAAAGGATACCGCCAATGAAATGCCCCACCGCGATCTTTCAACCGCGACGAAATGAATTCAGACCGATCGATTATCGTTTAATCAACGTTATAATTTATGAGGCTGATTTATCGACTCCCCAGTCGCCACGTTCTCGCAGTTGGTAATCGTACGACGAATTTAATTGCGACTAATGGCCGAGTCTGTCTAATTAGCCGAGAGAAATAGCTCGTGCACTGATGATCGGGATAACAACTGTACATGTATGCATGTGGTTACATACAGGATTGGGATTTATTCGTTTAGATCTGGATCAAATAGCTTGGTATTTATAATAGTAATTTTTAGCGATTCTATGATAAACGCCCTCCGATTGTAAAGGCGAAGAATTTTAATGGAAAACGAATTTTTATTGTGATCCGTGAATGATTATGTCGATGGAATTTATTCGCTGTGGTTACAACATTCTTGGACTATCTGCTCTCTATTAAATGGATGTGATTTTGATATGTCATCAAACACGATAATGCGTGTGAAGATACTCGTTGATTCTTAATGAATAATATTAAGATTCAAATAATACATATTAAATATAATAATAAATCTTCTGTCACGAAATGCAGTTAACAATTGAAAGAGTAGTTGCAACGAGGGGACAGCTCCACTTTCAAGTAATTTTAATAAACAAAAAAAAAAAAAAGAATTAAAAATCAGGCATTTCAAACGTACTACAAATTTATATTTATACACTGTGTTTACAACAAAGAGAAGATCATATTTTTTGACATAAATAATAGGATATGTAAAAAATAGAGCTATCTCCTCCTTGCTGCAAATCTCAATAAATAATAACAATTCAAAAATATTGATCGATAATGACAAACTTGTGAGATAAATCATCACATTGATATCTTACCTTCTGTTAGAATATTTTCTGCCGCACGCGAAAAGCGTAGTTAACAGCTTGTTAATGAAACTTAACACACAGTAGAATCCTTTCCTCTCAACAATAGCTTCCAACTACATAAAACTCTGTCGTTCGGAACAAAAATATTCTTCTTTAAGTATCGCGTAAATCAAACCTCTGCAAACACTCCCCCACCCACTAAGCTAAAGAAAACAAATCTGTAACACACCTTAGTACAGTTTCCCTCGATTTTTTTCTCTCCAAAAAAAAAAAAAAAAAAATACTACCCTACACGAGCTGCCACCAAATGGTTTCTTTAATCAACGATAAATTTCACGTTCGAAGCCCCGAATCTATAAACCTTCTCCCAAATATACCGTCGTACACTCCAACACGTTGGGAGACTCGTCTTTCGTTGGCCCACGAAACCAATAAAGTTGTGCCACCCAGCTGGAGACATTCCGGTTAGGGCCATGGGAGAGTTTTCAATAGCCGAAATATATACACAAAAAAACGATCGTAAACACGAAATCCATGACACGTGGAGACGTTTCGAATGGGAGGGATTTAAGTAATTGAGAATTGATTAGCAGAGAATGTGAAAAGTATTATGGATGATGAAATGAGAAGAAGCTTGGTAATCGCGGAGTTGAAACGATATGAGACAGGTGCGAAGATTAACGAGAAACGAATTTTTTTAAAACGCGGAGAAAAATGTGAGTTTTATGCAGAAGACAGTGGGCAAAAAGATGATTATGTGTGCGTATATATATATATATATATATATATGTTTATCATTAATATAAATTTTTCCATATAATTTATATATATATATGTGTGTGTGTGTGTGTTTATCATTAATATAAATAAGGGAATTAATTTCTATTTGGATAGGCAAAGTCTGACAGTAGGGAAGTTCAGTAGTATAAGACTATGATCAGACTTACAGATTGTGCGCTCGTTTAAACTTCGTATTTTGATAAACTTGAATCTTTATGTTAAATAATTGACAATTTTTTATATCTTATGTTTAATTTTGTAGTGTAACAGTACATTAAAGGACAAGAATCTGTTTGAACTGGGGAAGAAGTTAATTCTCTAGATAAAAATATATAATTAACAATTTTTCTCTATGACGAGCGTAAATCTGTTTTAAATTAATCCGAGATTAATTCTACAAATGATAATAATTATCAATTTGTTTTAAAGAGAAAAAGCGTACCTTGAAAAAAGGCAAACAAAAGACGTATTGCTTCTCTTAGCAGTGAGATCTCAATTAGCAAAACCTATATCGATTTATTATCAAAATTTTATAAACTCACGACGAAGCATTTCGAGTGTGATTTTTCATAAAATGTATAAATAATATTTTTTTGTTTACTGATTTATCTTCCCTTCTTTTAATACTTATATTATTCACCATTTCTCCCCAAAGATTAATTTCATCCTTTCCTCAAATGATGAAAAAAAGAAAAAAAAAACTGGAAATCAAGTTTTAGGATGCCAGCATAAAAGAGATCTTCAAATCAATCGTAGATTCAGTTACGAAAAAGAATTTTTCAATGTTTTTTTACTTACCTCGACAATCTGTAGCATTTATTTAAAAAAAAAAGTCTTCATCTGCTACTTAGCGTAGAAATACACAGAATAACTTGAAACAAACCAGACGCTTCAAACTTTGAAACTTGAGCTTGAGTTTATTATCTTTCCCTTCTTACAAAATTATAACAGTTTCCGATATATATACTTGGTGCTCGAATATTAACTGTACGTACATAAAATTCACAAAAAGAAAAATTCGTTTCTTCTTTTTTTCTACTTTCTCTCTCCCTTGCAGTCTTTCGTTTCTCCTTCTTCTTTCGTTTCATATTTTTCAATCGTCGATAGCACGATGGAGTGACAAGACGATCTTCGCTCGACCTTGGCGGAGATCGGCGGAAAGATGTCGATGCTGTATAAATGCTCGCAGCTCGTGCGCCGAGATATTGCTGGCAGACGTTTAACTTCTGGTCGGTAAACATTTTTGTCAGGCACCGCGGATCGCCACCACGCTGCGGGATATATTCGTCGTTCGCTTGTAATTTATTTCTAAAGCGGCTACGGCGAAAATAGCCGAACACTGTACGCGCGCACGCGGCCCACCGTCTATCGGAATCGCGAGATATCGTTCGATGCTCTTGAAATTTACGCTAATGCATTCCTCGTAATTCGTAACACACGATTCCACGATGATTCGGAACGAATCGATCGGGAAACGAACCGAGACGCAACTTTTAATCGTTGAGTGGTTGAAGGATGATCTCGTCGACGATGATTCAAGGATCAAGCAATTTATTATTCGAACATATTAATATTTGGACATTGTACTAACAAGCAGAGAATATCTGTTATGAACAGATAGCTTGTTCTTGATTCTTAATCTATTTTTTCTACTATCTTCTTAACAATTGTGGCTTCTTCTTAAAAATAATTCGAAGAATTTGTTCGATATTTTTCTAGGGCTAACAAAGTGACTAATTTTGTTAGAAATTTTAAATAGATGTAAACTAGTGTATTTTCAGAAATTTGCATGATTTTTTTACGAAGGCTTGTATCGTCGAATATTTTCTATTCTTTTTTACTTTAACGTGTAATCTCCGATGGAAATTTTCGTCAATGGTTCCAGCATTAAAAGAAATTACACACACAAGAGAAAATCTATATCATCTGTGTCGTTCAAACGTTTTCGTTTGATGACTCGAAAATGAAATTACAATTTCGTTGCTAAGAGGAACGCGGAGAAAATTTACCATCCGCGAGTAACAGAACGAACTCACAGCTTCTTCGAAACAGTCCACCCGATTCCGATTTCCTCGTGCCTTTCCGACACTGTTTTATTCGCGAGACGAATTATTTCAGTCACGGGCAAGTGAGTCGCCACTATTCTCGCGTGAAAATTCCACCGCCGTCGTCCGAAATTAAAAGTGGAACAGAATAGACCAACGGGCAGCTGTACGATGTTCCAACACGACTAATCACATTTCAAGCTTTATATTTTATTCCCTGCGTAATTTGGCTGACTGTCTAACTCGCATTATCCGGACCTGGGATACAAATCGCGAAGCGACATCATGCCAGAAGCTTGAAACTGAATGACTGACAGTCATTCGTCTCTCTATACCTGTATTCAAACTTCCCGCTGATAAACTGAGAGTGAATTGTGCTAGAAATGGTAAATTCTGGTGAATTTAATGTGATGAAAGGAAAGGGAGCTAGAAGTTTTGGAAAAATGGATTTATCATGATGGGTAGTAAATAACACCAGCTGCTATAGATATGAGCTACTAGGTAAAGACGTATGTACGTGTAGCACACTCTACTCATTAGTATTGTCGAAACCATCGATAGCGAGAACAGTATATTATCAGCTAATAATTATTAATTATATTGTAAGATGTATAGGTAACTAGCGTTAATAAATTTACTTTCTGTAAATTCCACTGTGTCATAATTCACCACATATATATTATATTAAAGTATATATTAAAGTAACTAGCGTTACTAAATATATATTACATATATATTATATTAAAGTAACTAGCGTTGATAAATTTACTTTCTGTAAATTCCACTGTCATAATTCACCACATATATATTATATTAAAGTATATATTAAAGTAACTAGCGTTACTAAATATATATTACATATATATTATATTAAAGTAACTAGCGTT
>NW_025109350.1:310121-332513 GCF_011392965.1 Frieseomelitta varia
ATATATATTATATTAAAGTATATATTAAAGTAACTAGCGTTACTAAATATATATTACATATATATTATATTAAAGTAACTAACGTTAATAAATTTACTTTCTGTAAATTCCACTGTCATAATTCACCACATATATATTATATTAAAGTATATATTAAAGTAACTAGCGTTACTAAATATATATTACATATATATTATATTAAAGTAACTAGCGTTAATAAATTTACTTTCTGTAAATTCCACTGTGTTATAATTCACCACATATATATTACATTAAAGTATATACTAAAGTAACTAGCGTTAATAAATATATATTATATTAAAGTAACTAGCGTAAATAAATTTACTTTCTGTAAATTCCATTGTGTCATAATTCACCACTATATATATATTACATATTTACTATATTTATATTACACTATATATAATCAGTCAGAGAAATCTAGGTCCCTTTAAACAGTTGATTGAAATGTGAAATTTATTTCACAATAGACTGTACGCAACCAGTTGCAGAAATCTGGCTCCCCTCAGAAACAATTGATGAAATTCTCAGCTAATTAAGCATCTGAAATAAGAAAGCAAAGGTGGTTCCTAACTAATTAATTCATTAAAAGTTTGCGAGTTTCAGTTGAATTAATACGATCACGACGAATAACTTTTCGTCAGTGGAAGCGTGCAGTCGTTGCAGTGCCAATTAATTTGATTCGAGTGGCCGAGCGTGGTGATGACTTTCGCGCAATTGCATAGATTCGCTACCTCCTATGAAAACGTCACGTCGGGGAAAACTCGCGCGCAGTTTGAAAATAACTCGACAATCGTCCAGCAGCTCGTAAAAATCTTCCTCGAAGTTGCGAAGCGAAGACACGTCCGGCGTTATGTGCTATTTCATTCTCGATCTCGGTACGATCACCCCGGCTCTTTGTCCGATCGTTTAGGGACGTTAACGAGCGATCAGTGTCCCTGACTTTTATTCCCCGAATAACATCCGTTTGGGATCAGGAGAGGCGCGGCTGAGGGCGAAGGGAAACGCGTCGAAAGCTCGTCTGGCCGCGAAAGAGCGAAATGTTTATGCAAGAGTTGGCGAGGAAGGAGAGACAGAGAGAGAGAGAGAGAGAGAGAGAGAGAGAGAGAGAGAGAGACTCGGATGCAGGCGAGCGAGGGTTCGGCAATCTCTCGCGCTTGCGAACAATGTCGTCCGGTTCAACGACACGTGGCACACTGGCGCCGGTAAACCGTCCAGACGACACGATGTTCTTTCTAACTTGGTCATTCTTCATTTTCTTTCGCGTTCCGTTTGGCCATTAGCGCGCTCATTAGCAAGCGTCTCGCGAGACGGTTCACATCACCGACGCGACTAATTGTCCCGACGTGAATGTCGCGGGGTCCATCGATTGACTCGTTAAGGACAGAGATCGTGGTTTCGAATGAGTAGTAAAATACACATACGTGCACGTATAGCACGATCGCGATTTTTTTTTTTTTTTTATGGTATTTTAGGATAATTATTATGAATTTGGTCATCAAGAAATAAAATTTTTAAATTTAATATTTTAATATTTTATACTTTATGGTTGAATTAATTTGTATAATTTATTTAATAATAATTATTTATCTCGACTTTATTATTTTAAGAAATTTAATATATATAATTATGATTACTTTTTCTTTAATTTTAATATAATAAATTGGAGAATAATTTTTTTTAATTTCAGTTTAAATTATTATTCTAATGGATTAATTATTATAATAATTTTAATTTTTAGAGTTATTATTTTAATAAGCAATTAGGCTATCGATAGTATAAGCAATTAGGCCAGACCGGTGTTCTCAGTAATACATTGCTGATCAAAAGTTTGAGCTTGAGAAAGCTTGCGTTAATTCAGAATATTTTTGTTAAGTATTTTTGCTTTTAAATTTATTACGCGATAATTCCAGGATATTTGAAAGGAAAAGAAGATAAAATAAATAAAATAACCTGAAATTGAATCGTTGGTAGGAAGTTGACAAATCTAGAACCATGCTCCAACTTTACAGAAACATTTAGTGGTGATTTTACAACTCTGTTGGGATTGCCACTTGAAAATATAAATAAATTGATAATAGTAATGAAATAGTAAAAATTGTATTCAAAAACAAATTCTCAATTTTTGACGAGAAGCACGTAGCACGTATTACAAATTGCCTACAAATGTTTACGTGTTTTATTTAAATTTTTCTAGTAGTCTACAGACACTAGTTGTATTTGGATATCATGTGAAAAATGTCTTAAATTAATATTTCTTTCTTAACGTACAATAATGGTTTTAAACTCTTTACCAACAATGTACACGTCTTTTAGCGCAATATTTTTGGTACAATCTTTTACATATATTTTACATTTATTTTTATCAACAACGAAAGAAATCGATACGTAAAAAGGACACGTAGAATATAAAATGTACATAGAGCCAAAAAAATGTGACAGAACGTCCACAGTCTAGTAAATCTAAAACCACTAAATGAATTCAGCTGTACTACTACAACCTGTAGTAATCGAATCTTGATATTTTCTTAAACTTACACAGTTTGTCGTCGTGATACTCTCGATCGTACGAAATATGTACACATATTGGTGAACTATTTGATCACACGTGGCATTGAGTCAAGGTTTCCATCTGCCCTACAGATCGTGCAGATGAAGCAAAGACGAAGTCACGTAGACGAAAGAATGCCTTCTGATTGGTTACGTTCTGAGAACGTTGGTCTACCGTTTATCGTTATTTTGTCGGTGAAGAGCATCTATCAGTGTCCAGCGATGAGAACTACTCGACCTTCCCTATATAATTTACGTGATCGACAACGCGTGTCCCTGGCTCGTATATATGCTACAACCATATATACGAGTCTATCGCTCACCCCATATCCTGTATCCTATGTCGGGATATCGGATTATCACGCGGTAAGCGTTTTTCTGCGGCTCTGCGTTGCCGCCACCCAAGTCCTTTTACAATCGTTTTCTCATCGTCTGTACCGTTTCGACTTCGTTGCCCGCCGGCTACTCCCCGTATCTCGTTTCTCGTGAATTTAACGTAGTTTCTTTGCGCCACGGAGAAGCTTTTGCTACCGGAACTTGGACGATTTCAATCGTTTTACTGCCGCAACTCGATCGCCTACGCTTCGAGCGTTCGTTTTGTCGATTAGCTGTGAAAATTAATTCACGACCGAGATTTTTAGTTAGCAAATTTTTATTTACGTTCCCTTGAGAATTGTGAATTCTCTTCGTACTCACCTTTCAACTACGTTTGCAACAGACTGTCGTATGTTTTTAATTGACTACATTATTAGGAAACTGAAGATTTTCCTTAAAGAAAAGTTTCTTCATTTTTTTCTAATTATTATTACAAGTATCATTCTTAATCAGTCATTCTTGTCACTCTCAAAAAGTACTTTTCTTGATAAACAATAAGTCCTTCAAAACACGAGTCTACTTTCGTCAAGAAATTATAAAAATTCTAAACCAAGACAATATTTCATTATTATTGAAGTCAGTAATTTTCAGACACCTGTAGCCTGACATTGATGTTCAATAAATCGTCTCCGTACGCGAGTCAAGGATCATTTGGTGGTAAAAGTGGTTTCTGAAATGAAAGCAGCAATAAAAAGGGTTGATTTTTATGGGTCGTTTAAGTGAAACGTGGTTTCACGGATGGTCGTCAAGGTCGTGCGAAGAAAGGTCGAGTGTGTCTGTAAAGAAAAGTATTCGATTTCTTGGCCGACCACATATGTGTTTCTCGCGGCCGTAGCGGAGAGCCCTTCATCCTTTCACGCGATAAGTTTCACAATGACGAGAACTGCTTCCGGAAAGTTGCTTTCCCTTCGACGAAAGCCAACCGACGTTCCCCCGAGCGTTCCTCGAAATTGAGTTGCTTATTCTTCAGGTTCTACCAACGATAAGGTAATAAATAATTTTCGCAATTTTCAGATGATTCTTCATCTACGTGTCATCGAAATTTCAGTTTAACTCTCATTTTTGAATTATCTTACGGATATCAATTTTTATAAATAGGCCAAATGATATCAATGAACACAAACAGTCCAGGATTTTAATTTTAATTTTCCAGAATCAAAATATTTGACTTTACCATACAGCACGTGAAAAGTATAGTTCGAATGAAATTAAAATTATAGCAATAATATGAAGTTAAAATATAAATATATATAAATATATATATATATATTAAAATATATATAATATATATATAACTTTAATTATATTTAATGTATATATATTAAGAAAAGTTGTTGAACGTGAACTCGAAGATTTCTTCAATGAACAAATCCTAGAAACATTTCAAGATTCTGGGAGGTATATTAATATATCAAAATTATGTTCATAAACTATTCGCTAGTAATCTATAGTAGTATTTAATCCTGTATAAACGACATCAGAATTTCCAAGCTTATTAAATCGTCAATATCAATACATACAGCTTTATTAGTCTTGGTTCGAGGAACGAATAATAGAGACATTGTATGGGTCAGAGCCAATCACATCGGTCAGTTTAGCCGCTTTTTATGATACGATAGAATGCGAATAACACGATTATATCAGCGATCAACATTGCAGCAAGTATAATTCGGGCGTATGTGATTCTATACAAGTATACGTGCATTGTGATGTACATATTTTGCAATTATTTGCAAACATCTTTTAATTTCGCTCCTACGATATTAAAGAGGCGAGCGAATTGTCTATTTTTATTTTATACACTACAAATAACATGTTCAGTTAATACATTATCAAATCGATAACGTAACGGACGAAAGAACATGCTAACTTAAATGATACAAGAATACATTCGAGCATTGAATAATTTTTAGAAAACATTTTTGAAACTTGGTTCGAAGTAAATATTAAATATTGCCCGTGAACCACGATTTACTTAATCGAAATCACTATCTCACTTCTGAGAAATTCGTTAACCACCAAACACTCGCATAACGTGGTCGTAGTCATAGTTAGAACGGAAACACGGCACCCACCCCGTATTAACCAGAAGCTTATATTATTGTCCGCGTATTCACCTTTGTCCCCCCTGTTGGCGAACAGCATAATCGGCGTGGACGTTGTCCTAGACTCGCTGAATCCCCTTTTCCACCGGTTGGAATCGTGCCTGTGTATCGTTATGCAATTGTACAATGCACACGGTGTTGGCTATGGCCGCCCACGCGTCGACATTTAGTAAGCGCGTTTAATCTCCACGGGACATGACGTAAAGTCCCTTTGTTCCGCGATACTAAGCGAGTGGGACGTCAAAATTTCTCCATCTTATTGTTCGGTTGTAGCCTGCTTTAAGCCGTACGAGTTCCACTTGACGACGTCCAGTGGCCAAGTCCACGTGTTTCGTTAATCACATTGGCTGAAATTTTTGGGAAATATTATAGAGCCGTTTGATTTTTCAAATTTTAAATTTTAGAACGTAGTAAACAGATCTGCCTATGCAAAATTTTACGTTTTATAAAGAAACACGGACAAATATGCGAGAGGCAAAGTGGAAATAATAGAGGGTGAAATAAATTTTTGTAATGGGGGGGGGGGGGATGAAATAGGCCTCACTCCTTTGTAGGTAAAGTAAATCCTTTCTGCCTAAACAATATTTTAGGCTGAGAAAATATTCTAATCTTTATAATATTCTAAACTTTACAACAATATTCTAATCTTTATAATATTCTAAACTTTACAATAATATTCCAACCTTTATAACATTCTAAACTTTACAATAATATTTTAATCTTTATAACATTCTAAACTTTACAATAATATTCTAACATTTATAACATTCTAAACTTTACATTAATTTTAATTCGATTCGATAGATACATAATAGGATAAGAATTCTCATTAGAAATGAAATTTGAAAGCGAAAGGTGAATGTTAAAAAACCTTTTTACACCAGTTATAATATATAATATAACCTCCACGAAATCTTTACCAAAATTCAATGAGATTTGAGAGACGAAACGTAAATCTTTGACTTCACGACTTCGTCGATAGACTTTGCTTTAGCGACCTGACATAACTCATCCTCGAAATAATATTTGGACAGACCTCGAAATAATCCTGGTAAAAAACATTTGTGAATCCAATTGACGAATGCATAACAACTTATCTTGTTGTGATAATCTTTTCTTTTTCTTTTTTAATTAATCTCGCGCTTAAAATTAATTAACGCGATTTGCGACGAGAGTGAGAATCGCGGGTCAACCGATAACCTGCTCGATTTTTTCGACATTTCGTCGTGAAACTGTTGTTTCCGCGAGACAACTAAAAAAGGAATTCGTGTCAGTAGATAAGGGACACTCGTTCGAACGAACTAAAAATGACGATGATTTATTTTAAAGAATTTCTAGAGAGTGAGACACGATTAGAGACAATTCGATTAAAAAGAATGGGACTCGATCATTCGATTATTCATCAACAATGACATTGAAAGACATTAAAAAATAAATTGTTTCAAAATTAAATAATAATGATGTATATCAATGAAAAATTATTGCAATAATCTGAGCATTTAAGCTAACGAGCTATAAAAGCTACATATTATACTAGATGTCTGATAAATGACTCGTTTTAATTGAATAAACGTATGGTAGTAATTTTTGCTCCTTGTATACAATTTATTTAATTAGTTCAAATTACGAACTAATTAAAACTAAGGAATAAAACTAACGACACGAAAATTACTTTATAAAAAATCTGTATTAATTTGCATTTCATGAACGAAATTATCCTAAGCTGTTGAGATTGCGACTTGCGTTATAAACTTATCTGTAATTATTTTATAATCAGATACACATGTACGAGAGTCTTTAAGCCAGCCAGTCATTAACGAGGCTTAGTATGAAAGACCCGAGGTGAGTACTTGATGTTAGAAAGCTGAGTCGTTATTACTACGCTTCTATATACCTCGTTTAGAGATCCGATCCTAGAGATGATTTTCTATTTGCAGTTAGTTTTCCAATCTGTAAGATTTCTCGCAATTCAGCACAGGAATTGAAGTGCATAAGATATCTCAACATCAAAGGATTTAGATTGTTTTCAAATTATCGAAATAATAGTCTGCAATAATCCAATACTTTTGTTTAATTTTTAAACCATAATACGAAAATGCGAGATGTTTCCTCGGGTCAGATAGATATTAAAAAATTCCGAATATCTCAGATCGTTCAACAATTTAATATTCTTCGATGAATCCTTAATACAAATAGAAGTCGATCGTAATTGTTTCGTTTGAGGTAAACATTAAAGAATCTCGGAATTGATTCAGAATTGAATCAGAATTCAGGCAGCTAAGCGAGATGCAAATGAGATAATAAAAGGAGAATGCCAATTATTTCAGATCGCTCGATCTTCGACGATCTAATTCTAACACACGCGCACAAATGAAACAAACGCCGAAGAATCTCGATTCAAGCGAGACAAGTATCGAAGAATCTCGGTAATCCGATACGTCGATAAATTTCTACATGAATTTATCGTCCGATTAATTAGCAGGATTCGAAAAACCTCTCGACCAATGGAATCTCTTAATTTCCATGCAAAACGCGACCGACGATTCCAATTCCAAATCGATTTATCGATCTAAAGTTTCAACCTGATTGAACCATCGATGAAATATTCTTTACGACAAAAGGAAAAAGAAAAAAAAAAACAGGGAAAATGGAAACGCAGCATTAGTGGTTTTTCATGTTCGATAATCATCCAGTTCCTTTGTGTTCAGTGATCCGCTTACGCGCAATGCATTTAAAATATTTTTACAATGATAATTCTACGGAAAATCCACAGTAAGATGTAAAAGTATCGCAGTTGGAATGTAAGGAAAAAGGAAACTCAACGTCTATTGATTTTGTTAAACGTTACCTGAAGTGAAATTATTATATTTTTATTATCTTATATCAATTTCTATAAAGGTGTGAATTTTTTTTGAATATTTTAAATATTTTAGTTTTATTTATTCTATTACTTGTTATTTATTATTATTTATTTTATTCTCTTTGACTAATTTCATTAAATATACTCTTTGGACGGTTGCTAGATTTTCAGTTTTGTTCTAAATTTTACCAATATAATATAATATAATATAATATAATACAATATAATACAATACAATACAATATAATATAATATAATACAATATAATACAATATAATATAATATAATACAATACAATACAATACAATATAATATAATATAGTTTTATTATAATATATATAATTTTTACCATTTTCATAATTATAATACAAGTTTTCAAATATTTTCACGAGTCTGTGTATCTGATAACACAGATAACATTTCTCTCTTTATTAAAGGAAATAACTTTTTATTAAAATCATTAAAATATATCAACGTCTAAGAAAAACTTTTGTCTTTCGCTGTACGTTCTCTGTGCCACTTTTCCAACCATTGAACGACTAATCAACTTGACGTCTAATCAGTGTCATGAAATTTCGCCTTCCCTTCCGTTTGATCGACACAGTTATCTGGAAATCAGGAAATCAACCTAATGATCTTGCGCAACGTAGATCGTTTGTGCGTAGATCTGACTTCTACGCGGAATTAATGAATCGGCTACAGATCGAACGAGAGGATTTTTTTACGATCGTTTGTTCCTTCTTATTTCTTCGTGTTTAATGAACATCGAACGTTTGTCGTTCATGAAATTCGTCGAACGGATGTACATAATTCAATTTATTGTTTGATATGAAGAAAAGTATGTGCAATAAATAAATAAAATTTATGTTGCTGTAAACGATAATGAATGCACTAGTATATTATTAAAAAATTAATCCAAACTCACTATTGTATACAATCGAAATCCACAATAATATTTTGAATAGCATAATGTCCGAATATTAATAAGTGTCACTGTACATCACCTTTCTGCGGTCGTCTATGGGATGAGTCGTTGCGTTAGTCACCTGAGGTTAGGGTATTGCCATTAGATGATTCTTGGAAATCAATTTAATTTGGTCGCATTGATGGCAAATCAATTTCGACCGTCGAACTTAACTTTTTTAATATGAGATTAAAATTTTATTCTGTTCATAAACCTCGAGGATAATTTCGAAAATTTTATTTAATTACCAATGTAAATTTCTATTTCTTTTCTTCTGTGATATGAAATTAATTGCAATACGACACGACGCTGTAATTATGAGAATTAGTGCGTTTCGATATTTCAATAGATTTGATTGTTAATTTTCGCTTTGAGCTAACGTATTCTTTTAATTCTTATTTCTATTTTCTGACACTTGTGAAATTTCTCAATGCTGAACTTGAATTTCTCAATACTCGTTTTTAGGACGCACATGAGTTTGTTGTTGGTCTCGGAAGGAAGTTTCGACTTTGTTTCGTTTGCGGCTTTCTTAACAGATTAAAATCTGTTTGGAATACTGACTGACAATGAGATCAGTCACTGTTGACGCACTGAGAGATGAGTGGCGTTTAATCGAGAGCAAAAGTTCACAGTTGACGCAGCAGTGAATATTGAAACCCGTTTATAACGATTTTTTGCGTAATTTCTGAATTTTTTTCTGGACATCGGGTGAATAGAGCACGCAGATGACGTGGAATCGAGACTTTATCGAGAATCATATTAAATTGTGTCATCTCGAGCGCAAAATTCTTGTTCGTTAGCTTGATTTTCTCGATGATCGGTTTCAATTTTCTGTATTGAATTTAATTTAATTTTTTTGAACTTATGGGAAACGTTGGAAAATTACAAGACATAGTCTACTGTCTATCTG
The DNA here is from genome assembly GCF_011392965.1 of Frieseomelitta varia. Lineage (NCBI taxonomy): Eukaryota > Metazoa > Arthropoda > Insecta > Hymenoptera > Apidae > Frieseomelitta > Frieseomelitta varia. The sequence goes on from NW_025109350.1 coordinate 319,907, forward strand.
ATTCATTTGTTTTTCTCAATGATAGACAAAGAATCAACGATCAGATCGTATCGGAAAGATTCTTTAACTATTGAACAGATCACTTTGTAGTTTGAATACCATAAAGATAATTCACACTGAAACACATTTAAAGATAAAGTACATTTGAAAGCAACATTTCTGTGTATGCTATTAATTAAAATTCTTCGAACGTTGGATAAATCTTTTTTTTTTTCAGTTTGAACGTCATAAAAATAATTTACACTTGAATGCTACAAAAATGAAAACAGAATAAGACAGGTTTGAATGGTACGAGAGCAAAGTATATTTTTGTGTAATGTATCCCGTGAGTAAAGAAAAGAAATGTACTATAAAAGAAATAATTGGTCGTCGAGAATCAGTCAAATACAAAACGCTCGGTTTGGCGATTTTCTAAATCGGTTTCGCAAAAGAAAGCACGATCAGGATAAATTCGGCGACTCAGCAACGCGTTGTGTTACAAAGGACAGTGGAGTGAATTGATTGGTTCGATGCATCGAATGTTTATTTATAGTATATTTCGTTTATACGTGCGTGCCTAACCACTCGAGTCTTTCGAGTGTCGACGAAATGAAGTCAGAAACCGAGTATTAATACTTTGATGTCAATGAATGTAGTATGATGTCAATATTATTCGAAAAATATAAACTTCCACGATCTTGAAAGAGTGAGAAACATCCGCCGAACAATATTCTAAATCACTTTTCAATTAGAAATAAAAAAAAAAATACTAACAATGTTGTATTAATAAACTTGAGGAAAATAAAAAAATTCCAATGTTAATTCCTATTTTCAGTTATACTATAACAACTTTCGTAGTTTCTCGAATTTTGAATTTAGCTGAATTTCATCGCAGATGTAAAATACAAAATAAAATCGCTAGCTATTAAATTCGCTGTTTAATAGAAATCACCTTGAATTTTTAATTTAATTTAACAGTGAATTACTGTAATCATTCATAATCTAACAATACTATTCACGAGGTTAAACTTTCTTTGAGCCACCATTGTACGTTTCGTACAATAGGAGCTCCCAGTTTTCCAAAAATCTTCGATCAACGATATCTGATTCGTCGCCGCAGCGTTCGTTTCGATAGGGAGCTCGTGGCGCTCGAGAGATAAACGAACATAACGAACGTTCTGCATGGCGTTAGACCATGACAGTCGTCTTATCGAGTCCGATTTAACATTAAGATATCGCGGTACAAATTTAAACGAGAATTTCGCGCGATAACCCCGCGCTTCTTCGCCTTAGTATTAAAGTTAATCGTTGGAATATTTTTTCTTTATTTTTCTTTTTCTTTTTTTTTCTTTTTTTTTTAGCGTTCTTTTTTTTTAGCAATCGTCATTACGCAATCGAGCTGCTTAGAATCAATTAATCGACCTTCTTAACGCGCGATGAAAAATCGAAATTCTTTCCGGACGTCTCATCAGCCTTGACCACCGAGACGCGTACGCGTATGCTTCTGGGCTGCAAAATCACGTTTATTAATCACGTTATTAACGTTAACATCGTCGTCAGAAGGATGAGGAATTTTATCGTTGTTTCGAGAATGTTAAATGATTGCTCTGCCCCTTCTCTTTCCTCATATTTCAATTGGCAAGTGTATAATGTGTAATGTTTATTAACTCTGTAGTTTCTAGGAATTTAGCAATTAACGTGGATTTTCAAACATTTTGCAAACCATTGTTTCTACTTTAAATGTTTTATTTGATTTATTTCATATGGACGTTCTATGTTTTTCTTTCTTCTTTTTTTCTTTTTTTTATCCTTCAAACCACATAGTCACCGACAATTGGTAACACTTATCCATTAGAATGAATATTATGTCTGTTTGCTCTTCTTGTTAAACATAATTTCAATTCAGAGTCTTTATTAGAATTTAGATTGAATTCCACGTAAATATTTTAATTATGCTTCAAATGCTTGGCACGATTATTGAATCACTTTCATGCATACTTAAAATATCGTATTTCTCTGTTACAGTGATTTCAAAATCGGAGAGATCATCAAAGAGTCGAAACGGTTCGAAGAAAACTAAATCGTTTTCTCAGAAACCCGACTTGGAGTACGTCCAGTTGATGAAGATCAGTGAAAATCAGTACGAGGATCCACGTAAGTTCATAAGATACAACCTGTTTCTTCGGTAATCGATCATGTCAAATCTCCACTTGATTTTTCAACGATCGTAACTTAAAGTGATTAGATAAGTGATCAGATAATAATCTAACAGAAAGATAGAGAACGAGGATCGATAAACGATAAAAAGAACTGTAACTTCCTTTTACATTAATTTTTTATTAAACATTCACTCGTAATTATTCGCAAGGTTTGAAATTAGTTAAACTGGCTGTAAATAATTATAAATACATAACCACTACAAATATTAAATAATAATTTATTAAATAATAAATTATCACATTGTATAATAAATACTATTGGTCCCACCGAATATGTTTCATTCATATAAAATTCATTCGTATAATGAATCATGGCTGTTCAAATAGATACTTCCGCGATGTCTGAAATTTTTTTTTTATCTTACATTAAATATCTCGTAGTTTTTTGTTAATTTGTTTCAAAATTGATCAACACAGTCATATAGTATAAACGAAGTTTTAAAACTTTTTCCACGCGTGTCTAGTAAGTTCATAAAAAAATTCTAGCACACGAGACGCACATACACATACACTCGAAGAAAGAAATATAATAATTTGAAAGAAACATAATATTTAACTGTAAAGAAGAAATATAATAATTTTCATAATATAACAATTGTTTCAACGTTTTCATCAGGTAGTCGAACGATAGGAAACGCGCTCGTCTCAAACGTAGGAGTGAATTTCCTCTAAACGGTGATAGGATCCAAACGCGGAAGTTTTTGTTCGACGAAATTATGCAATGCTTTCTGCGGATCGCGTGCGGGACACCGTTACGATGATTGTCAATAAATAAATGCCATTTACCATTCCGGCATTCACTTGCGCCACTCGCCGCGCTGAGTAACTGCGAAGCGTCAGTTCGACGATGATGATACTTAGCGTTGCAACTCGAGCCAGTTAGCAGATCGTATTTCTCAGGTGAATCAGGGAAATTATAATCGTCCAGCGTGCCGTTTAAACTTGGTCGACGACGGTGTTAAACGTATTAAGAATGACTGGTTTCAAGAGAAATCATTAAGAGGAACGTCTCGTTTATGCAATTGGTTTTTTTTTTTAGGTGACAATTATGTAATTGGAGTTTCGTCCTACAATTCATTTTACAACTTTGCCAGCAGAATTATTTGACAATTATTGAGTCTCAATTTCTAAATTAAGCTTTCAATTAGGATTAAAAAAAATATTTTGTTTGAGAAATCGATTGATGGTGATTTCGTAGATTGAAGCATAACTTGCTGCACGATTCTTTTCTCATCGTTTTGTTGAACTTTGAGTGTTAAAGTGAAATGACAAAAATTCGAAAGGTCCTAATGTTCGAAGAAATTTTAAAAGAAAACTTCACCAAGATTGTGATGAATCTAGTCATCGAAAAAGAAAATTTTCAACGTTTTTAGAGACGTCCGAATTTGGGCAATTTTCGAGAATAAAGGTACCTTTACTTCTCCACGATCAATTTTTACGATCTTGCGATAGTTTAAGGTATCGACAATTTTTCATCTTTACTGGTTCAGTTATGTATGCTGTTCGCTATAGAAAAATATTAAAAAATATACGAATATATTATTATAGTAATCGTTGCAATAATTAATAAATTAATAAATTAATAAATTAATAGATAAATAATGATAGATAATTATAGATATAATAATAATAATAATAATATAATAATAGAAATACTTATAGATAATAGATAATTAATAAATTAATAGATAAATATTAATAATATTTATATTAATTAATATAATATAATATAATTAATAATTAATATAATATAATATAACATAATATAATTAATAATTAATAGATAAAATAAAATCTTTCGTTCAGGTTCCATTTTTTTTTTTTTTTTTTTAACTCCAAGTTTTCGTGTAAAAATACGAATCTGCGCGAACACGAATTCTCTATCGATTTGCAAGCGAGCATTTCGAAATTTCCGTTATTTATGAAAAGAAATGCCACCCTCCATGCCAGAGTGGCGTCTTACAGTTGATTTACACTTCGGAGAATCAGCGATCGCTGTTCGACACGAAACGATACGCGTCCTTTATAAATATCTTTGGTTCTGTCCGCGTCGTCTGCTTTTTATCTTCGCTGGTGCATGAGCCGCCTCGTCTCGCACAATCGAGGGCCTAACGAGGCGAACGTGATGCTGATAAAGGTGGTGTACACGGCCACGCTTCGGGGATCACGCGTGCACGTTCCATCATCGGAACGCATCGCACTCTAATTGCGCTAATTTGAATCGGCCTGCTCTGTCACGCGTCTCGCGTGCCATCGCCGCAGAGGAGAAATGCGATCAATGATCCGATCAGACTGTCTCGATGACCCCGATGATATCTGAACGATAGTATGTATAAGTTTGTTCATTGTTCGAAGCGGACGAACGTTTCCTCATTGTTGTACACGTACGCTGGTCTCCGCAAAACTATTCGGACATTCGTACATTTCGACTCAACAATTTTTTGTACATTTCGCAGTTGCAGATTTGCAACGCTGTGTATTTAAGGGTCAAATTGTGGAAAAAAAAAAAAATTGTAGTCCATATAGACGCACCTCGAAGCGTAAAGTCTCTGCTCTCTTTTCAACTCGACAACTTTTTAAATCTCGAAGCTAATGTAAAATGTTACAAATTTGCAACATTCAAGGACATGTATTCAAGGGTTAAACAGTAAGAAAAACTCGCTGTACGATTTTTTCTTGCCATTTTATTAAACATCGAGTGTTGGTTAAACGACAGAAATTTAAGAATTTCTAACGTTTTTAGGTCAAATCCGTAAAACATCTAGGATTTTTAGGATTTTCATTTTTTTATTCAGATAAAACCAACAGACATCGATACTTACTATTTTTTCCGTCCTGGAAACTTTTGTTTCAAAGTTTCATCAGTATCAACAGTTTTCATTTAAATGTTCCAGAGGGTTGATTTAAATAGAACGCTATTGTACGTTTGCCAACGGTTCTCTGCAATTTGGACGATTGTTAGCGACCTTGCACATATTTTCAAAGACTGTCAATTTATTACTATTAATTCGAAAACTACATTGCTGTCCTGTAATTTATAATATCCAGACTTAACCTACTTGGCCCAGAGAGAATGTTTGCGAATATTTGAGAATAAGCAATTCAGATATCCAAGGATGTTCAGCAATAATTTGAGATCGAAATTATTTTCGAAGGTAAACAATTGTATGAAAATTAATCACGAAGTATGAAACAAAGGTATATAAGACTCTGTCTGTATCCATAAACAAAAAATTGTTTAATACATAGAATTATTTAGTACATACAGAATTCAATAACGTTCCAAATCAAATTTTTTTTGTGACAAATCGAAGTCATTACTTAATTCTAAACGTAACATTTTTAGTCACGTAATCATGGAAGATTTCACTTTTACAATCAAATAATTAACGCATTGTCATTGAACTTTAATTTTAATCTCAATTTAAGAATCAATGCGATCGTTCTAATTTTAATAATTGTGCAACGTAACAATATAGTAAAACTACAATTTTAGTAATAGTATAAATTAAACTACAATTCTAATATATAATTCAATAAAGTACGAAATTCATTATATATCATATTTAACTTTCATTTCAACATCAATTTCAGTCCGTCAATTGATAATCTTTAATCCAGAAAATAAAAATCAACAATTCTTCTAATTTCAATATTTAATTTCAATAATTGGGAAAAATATTGCATATAGTATAGTTACATAAATATTAAAATATTAAAGTGCATTAATGTTATAAATGTTAAAGCACATTGGAATATAATAATATATATAAAGTATATATATATATATAGTATAATATATATAAAGTATATAAAGTATAATAATATATATATAGGGTGTTTCGTAACTTGTGAGATTCACTTCAGGAGCTAATTGTATACCTAAAAAATAATGAAAAAAAAAATATATATATATATGGTATAATATATATATATCGTAAAATAAATTGTACAACGTTATAAATCGAAAGCATGTTGTAACATAACTCCGTCTACAAGCCTGTCGATATACATACAATAACAACTCACGAAAAGTATTCTGACGCCTGTGTTACGTTTGTTTGATTACAGCGGACAAATATTCAACAGCGAAGCGACACCACAGCGGTCACTTCCGACATGCCACAGCTGAGGTATGGGATCCTCATCCCCAGTACGAGTTCACCGCCTTTGGAAGACGGTTTCGTTTACGTTTGGCTCACGACACCAGTTTCGTATCACCGAATATCACGGTAAGATATTCCCCACCTATTCACCATCAACTCCCATCAATTTACAGCGAGTTATTTCACACGAGTTATCAACAAATTCAATTTCTTCGCCTCGATCCGGACGCTTCGGACATACACTTTTATTGCCCGCTAATCCTGTTACGATTATCAGAAAAATGATCTCGTCTCGCGTGTTATTACCATGCTAATGCACGCGATATCATCGTGCCGAACAACTTTCCTTCCGTGAAACGCGATGAACGACGCGTTAAAAGTCTTCTCGAGTGCAATGTCGTCGTCCAATTATTTGTCGATGGTATTAGATATCTGGCTGATTACAGATTACAGGGACTTATTCCCTTCGGACGTTGTTTAACTTCTATTTAAAGCATCAACGAAAGACTTTGACGAGTTTAAAGGGAATTGACGAAGAATTAAATTTTCGAGAATTGACAGACAATTTTTGGAGCAAGTGAATTTGAGCAAAGTTTTTTTTTGAAAATTTGAATCGAGGTTTAACTCTCCAAAAGAAAATGTAACAACATTAATATTATAGTGTTACTCGAATAGCTTTTCAATCGGAATGAAATCGGAAAGATATATTTTTGATAATGCGTTTTAACAGTATTTAAAGAAATTTGTAAACTTTTATTTTCGCAAGTTTGTTTATTTTTAAATGTGTATCTACTTGAATGACTATGGCGTTGCTTCTTCCCCCGTGTGTAAAATTTTAGCACTCATTCTGAATTTTCACTCAAAGTACAATCGCTTTTGCAAAATTCTTTTATTTTCGTATCATTTATTAATTGTGTTATCAATTTTTTAAGTGTATTATAACTTTTTTTTTTTTCCTTTTCACTGTTTACGTAGATTACTCACATGACTGAGGATACCAGCAAAAGGGAATATCCACGCCATGAACTCGGATGTTTCTACAGTGGAACAGTAGACGGTGATCCATACTCTGCTGTTACTGTCAGTCTTTGCCACGGAATGGTGAGTCAGAGTATTATCTTAATCCCTCTTTATTTGTTACAATCAGAATTATTTCGAGCGTTTTATTAGACTATCCCGGATTATGCGAGTCTCGTATCTTGTACTTGAAAAATCTAATTAAAAATTATGTACACTATCACACGATGTTTCTAAACATTAATTAATTTAAATAGTAGTAACAACATTTACAATTTCTATGTTATCTAATAATATGAATGGTTACCAGAAATTCTGATATTCTTTTTCAATCTGGCTTCCTTTGTACAAATTTTTGTTTCTTCAACGTAATGCGTTGTACTGCAAACTTAATGAATATTGCAAATCTCAAGAATAATTCGCCCTTCACTTGAGAACAATCACTCGTCAAAGATTAATTCTAGAACTTGTGCGAAAAGTTTGAACAATCTGAAATCGCCATCGAGGCGATCTAAACATTCTAAGTACACACCCATCGTCTAAGAATACTCTTTTGCATCCCGGTTTGAAGTCATCGTCCAAGTGACCTCTCTAGGGACGTAGATTCCTCTTGTTAGAAATCGCAACATCAGAAGTCAACTGAATTGCGAAAATACCGAGAGCATTTCACATTGCACAAAGACAAGCGTTTCAAATTGTTTTATGTAGAATAGGTACACTTCAGTCCCTTGAGTTTTGTCGGTATACGTCTTCTATCTTCTAGTTCTATCATCATTAATTACGCTTTCTGGCAGAAAGGAAGGTTAGATAATTTGTAATTAGATATTACTAAATATACTAAATATCACCAAATGTCACCAAATTTAAATTAACATCATGGCAAAATTAAAAATATCCAATTCTGGTGAAGGTAGATATCTTTAATTTTTTCTGAAATTAAATTTTATAACACAATGTTTTCTATTTTTTTTAAAAAATAAAAAATATTTAATTCCGGTAATTTTACTAAAGTCAAACGTTACCAATTTTCATTCATTCTCCATTTTTCTAAATTTCTGTCCCAACGATAGAACTTACCACAACACTGCGTAGAATCGTTTCAGTTTACGACGGCGACGTTTCGCAACAAAATCACGCCGATGAAAATACATGTATCAGAACGACAGGCGCCATTCGACTTGAACGATAGCGTAATTAAATGGTAAATCGTTTCGAATTCAGAGTGACCGCAGCGAGAAGTTTGTTATCTGGGCACCGATTATCCGGACTATCGATCGTATGAACGTCGATCGTTGTCTCGCTGGCTATCGATTATTATCCAACCGTGTAATCGCACGTTCTTGCGGCTAGAAAAAGGTTTCTGACTGATATTAACGATTTATCGAGTTCACTTGTCTGGATAATTGATAGCAGAGTGTAGATCGCGCGGTGAGGCTGATTTAGTGGACCGAATTTCGAAGGTTAGATCGTCGATTATCGACAGGGAGACGGATGCAATTAATTTCCTCTTCTGTTTCTGCGTGGAAAACTCCGATTGTCGACTTGTTGAGTTTATTGAAATATTCCTCTGATTAATTGCTTTCGGTTCACCTGGTCCAAAAGCTTTCCCTTTTTTTTTTTTAAATTAACAAAGTACAGAAATAGTACACGTTTATAATTAAGTTATTTCCCCTTTTTTCTTTGTATAGGAAGCTCTGATTGTTGTCTGACGACTAAATCTTTCCAAAACGTTTCTCCCTTATCGACTTGTACTAATAATAATAGAAATTCACGTATACATTTTCGATTGCATTTCTAAATACCTACGTTTCCTGTTTTTCGATCAGTTTACATTATTGAATTTTAATTTCTAATATCGTGATTACGAAAGGGGATTTTCCTAATACTTTTTGTTACTTTCCTTCTTCTAATTCTTATCTATTAGATCTTTTTAATTAGAATATAATATTCGGATTTTATTTGACTTCTTATTAGAATATTTTATTAGACTTCTTACTAGAATATTTAGACTCAATATATGTATATTAGGAGTCATAAGTAATATCGTTTTCTTCAAATTTATTAAACATTGCTATCTAGTGACAATAATTTAATTTATCATAACCATAAGTAATATCGTTTTTCTTTAAATTTACTAAACATTGCTATCTAGTGACAATAATTTAATTCATCGTAACGTAACCCATATTCTAGTTAAATATATATCGACATTTAGTGTGCTTATTGTTAAATTATATTACAAACTAAAACTGTTGTTAACTTTTTTAAATAAAATGAAATTTCGTAAAAATGAAGAAACATTATGATACACGTAACGATCGCGATCAAGTCTAAAAATGCACGGAAAACGGCACGTGCACGTTTATGGTGATTCACGTGTGCTTTCATGACCGCATTCTAGATGTGTATTTCATAGCCGAAACGTTGCATTGGGTCAGACACGGTCCAGTTTTGGACATTTGCCATGGTAACGCTAGAACGAGTTTCCGGATTATCTTGGCAAACGCGTGGCCAAGTGGCGCCGCCGAGTTTCAGCGGTGAATCTTGTCACGTGAATCTTGGCCATTTCCTCCTGGTGTCAAATTGTCTTTCGGCAGACCGAGGACAGATATATTTCTTTGGTCGGTTTGGAATTTGAGCGGGTCCTCGTTCGAAACGTTCGAAATATCTCTGAAAAATCTTGGACGGATAGACTCGTATCGACGGGATTGAATAGTTCGCTAGTCGGTCGCTATTGTAGAATTCGCCTCACTCTGCTAAGTTTAAGTTTTAGCTCTGTTGGCTATTTATACGGAGAACGATGATACATTTCTATAATAACGTCACTTCTATTTTACAGCGATCGATAGGGTAAATCATCAGCTGTTATCGTAATATTCTACAAGATTATTACAATTATCGCGTCAGCGCAAATATTCCGAATGTACAAACATCTTTCAAGTTCGTTCTTCGCGATTGACAAGTGAAATGTAAAGTAGAGGATTTGAAAAACGAAATTTCTTGTATTTGGTGGTACAAGCGTTATAAAGTACTTAACGAGTCGGCGTAAATTTGCTTTTATATGTTAGCAGGATTCTCTGTTAATTCCGCGAATACGAAATTCACGAATGTTGAATAATTTGAAAAGACTATGTTTTCACAGTTAGTCGATATTCGTTACAATTGGATGTAATACAGAGAATAAAAATGAACATCCTTTATTAATTCCTTCGTTGTTTCATAAAAATTAAAATTTGCACTCGAAATATTTCAAATATCAAAATATATTTTCTAATATTTCTAAAAAAATTCGTAGTAAGAATACAAAATTATGTTGAAAATAAATATACATTGAAATAAATTATATTGAAAATAATTTTATTATCGATAAGAACGATAGATTTCACAGTTCTTCATGCAATAGTCTTTTTTTTTTTTCGTGATAAACGATACTTGAATTGGAACTTTTGTAGAAAAATGAGACATGCGAAATAGTGAATGACAAAGTCTCATAAATATTTAAAAAATTCGAATTTTGTTTTATACAGAAAAACGTAAGAATGTTCGAATGTTAGTAAATGTCTGACAATATCGCGAGTCGCACTACTTACTACTTACGATTAAGAATATTACAGCTGACAGACACGTGAACTTGAAATCCAAATGAATCAAAAATATTGAATAGCTGAACCGCGGATTTTTATGCACTTAAAGTTCCAAAATTTCAACTTACCAACTTGCAAAAATCTCTGACAAAAATTCGCAGAATGCGTGAAATAACGAAACTGGAGCAAGTAACATAATAAATATAATATAATATATAATATAATAAATATAATGTAATATATAATATTTTACAGCGGAAGCAAACTTTCGTTCATAAAAATATAAAATTCTTCAAACATTTAGTATATACGTAACTGCATGAGGACCTTTCGCGAGAAAGTCATATTTCATTTTACGTCGAACGATACGTATAACCAATATTAATTTCCAGCTAATCAGCTTCGTAAATCCAATCCGTACAACCACGCGAATCCAATTATGTGTATTCGTTTTGCGAAATTTGACCCTGGCCACGGCAGAAATTCCACTCCGACGTCTGCGGAACTTGATCGATCGTAACGCTCTTTTCTCGGGTGACGCCACTCGCGTCGAACGAATTTTGCACGAGAACCAGACACACGAAAACGCAGATTCGCGACAAAACGCGAAAATCACGACGTTTGATTGCACGTCGATGCTTGACGGATGCAGTTCCGCGAACGTTGGCTCGTAACGGTGATTTCATCTGTAGAAGAAAAATAATAAACGCGAGATTCGCACATCTCGTTCTAAGATTTACCAGATTTACGAATTCCTTTTAAATTCTCCACGACTGGCGTGCTTGACGTTTTCGAAAATACGAAATTTTTCTGTTTTCGCGTGACACGTGACCACGCTCTGGTCAATATTGAACGCGTAGGCGGGAATGATTGGCGACGATTATGCGAAGATCGTTATGGAACGATGATCTGTCGAATGAGAGATTGATATTTTTCAGTGGCCCTTGAGTTTTTAATTCTCTTTCCTTGAGTATTATTATTATTTTCTTCTTTCTTTTTTTTGAAAATTTAGAATTTCAGAATAGCGAGTTTCTAATTCTCACTCTCTAGGTATTATTTCTTTTTCTTTTTTTTTTAATTCTAATTATTTTGAATCTAACATTCAATGTAAAACTTTTTTTTTTGGGATTGGTAATTTAACACCCAAGAAATAAAATTTTGCTAGAATTCAGAATGATTTCTCGAATTTATCCAATCCTAATACTTATAACGATGGTCTGTCGAATGAGAGGCTGATATTTTTCAGTGGACCTCGAGTTTTTAATTCCCTTTTCTTGAGTATCATTATTATTATTTTTTTTGGAGAATTTAGAATTTCAGAGTAGCGAGTTTCTAATTCTCACTCGCTAGGTATTATTTCTTTTTCTTTTTTTTTCAATTCTAATTATTTTGAATCTAACATTCAATGTAAAACTTTTTTTTTGGGATTGGTAATTTAACACCCAAGAAATAAAATTTTGCTAGAATCCAGAATGATTTCTCGAATTTATCCAATCCTAATACTTATAACGATGGTCTGTCGAATGAGAGGCTGATATTTTTCAGTGGACCTCGAGTTTTTAATTCCCTTTTCTTGAGTATCATTATTATTATTTTTTTTGGAGAATTTAGAATTTCAGAGTAGCGAGTTTCTAATTCTCACTCTCTAGGTATTATTTCTTTTTCTTTTTTTTTTAATTCTAATTATTTTGAATCTAACATT
>NW_025109350.1:332655-367853 GCF_011392965.1 Frieseomelitta varia
GTGGACCTCGAGTTTTTAATTCCCTTTTCTTGAGTATCATTATTATTATTTTTTTTGGAGAATTTAGAATTTCAGAGTAGCAAGTTTCAAATTCTCACTCTCTAGGTATTATTTCTTTTTCTTTTTTTTTTCAATTCTAATTATTTTGAATCTAACATTCGATGTAAAACTTTTTTTTTTTGGGATACGTAATTTAACACTCAAGAAATAAACTTGTAAAAAATTTTGCTAGAATCCAAAATGATTTCTCGAGTTTATCCAATCCTAATACTTATAAACAAGGATGAACACGTCGGAGATTCGAATTTTTCTTGGTCAGTCCTATTTTCCTCGTTTCTTGGACGAGTTCTGCAAGTTGATGGACGAGAATCGGAGGTCGTGGTAGCAAGAAACGTTCGCGTTTCCGAGAACCAGTGTTTTTAAATCATTTCTCGGACTACCGTGGTTTCCCAGTGAATGTTTTTTTTTTTTTTTCTCCGTGAGGTGGACACGCGTGCATTTCGCGGGATTTTATTAATTTTAATTCAGTTGTCGTTTCGATTCAATTCGCAGATATCGATAAAATTTACGTGTATTAAAATTTCCAACATGTTCAGTTTGCTATAACCTATTTTTAATTTGGATTTTTCAAAAATGAAATTTGTTTATTAACGAAGAAATAAATTATGTTAATTACGAACATTTGAGAAAATATATAATTCTTTTTATATCATAGGCTCTCTTCGCTCTGTAGTTTATTTATGATAATCAAAATAGATTGACGACTCTTCAAAAAAAGGTTTACCCTCTTTTTCTAAGTAATTTTGGCTTACTATGATTTTTCAAGCTTAAATTTTATTGTTTCTCATAAACTCTCGAAACTTCTTTTGCGACAAGTGAACATTCGTTCCTTCAAATATCCTTTATACGATCTTTGAAACTGAAATTGAAAAATTCTGCAATTTTTATGTCTTTGTAATTTTCAAAATTTCTTTCTTTCTTTCTCTGCGTATTTCTTGTTGTTCTTTCAATCGCATTTCACGACATCTGAAGGCAATTTTCCTCGAATATCGTCACATTTAATGCGTTTTCTTTGTACCTCTGTGTGAAAGTTAAAGATAATTGCTCGATCCAGCGTGATGTTTATTTGAAACAGAGAAAAAAGATCGGAAAGAGAAACTTAAAAGGCCAGTTGCCAGTACGTGGTTAGTTGTTGAACTTTTGCAACCGTTTCCGGCCATTCTTCTCGTCTCTCTTCGATTTTTACTGTCTGCGGTTGCCGATGCCCATTTCGAGAAGTGATGCGATCTGTTTTTGGATAAATTAACACAAAGAGGAATGCAAATTATCCGTGTATGGTGTTTCAGATCTTGTTTTCACTTTTTGGAAAAAGATAATTACGTTTATGATACACTATAGTTTTTTAAAAAATATTTATATTTATGGTAGAAATAGAAATATAAATTATCAAGTTTCAAGTGACAAATCAATCGCCAGTCTACCATTATAGTTTATGAATATTATGGTAATTTTATGTATTTTTTCAATACTTGATCATTAAATTTTTTTAATACTTGGTCGTTTTTCTATTATTAATAATTATCTATTACCTGTTTATTATTATATCTTCTTACAATACCAAAAAGTCTTCTGCCACAAAATTCCTGTTATCAAATGTTTTCTACTTCTGTCTCAATATCAAAAATTTTCGTCCCTATCTTATTACAATATTAAAGTCTTCTATTATCACAAATTTCCAGTTATCTAGAGTTACCTGTTTCTGTTTCAATACCAAAAAATTTCCTCTTCATCTTCTTACAATACTAGACAGTTTTCCATCACCACAAATTTCCCTATCTTCTTACAATACTAAAGAGTCTTCCATCGCTACAAATTTCCAGTTATCTAGAGATTTCTACTTCTGTTTCAATACCAAAAAATTTCGTCCTTATCTTCTTACAATACTAAAAAGTCTTCCATCGCCACAAATTTCCAGTTGTCTAGAGATTTCTACTTCTGTTTCAATACCAAAAAATTTCGTCTTTATCTTCTTACAATACTAAAGAGTCTTCCATCGCCACAAATTTCCAGGTATCTAGAGATTTCTACTTCTGTTTCAATACCAAAAAATTTCGTCCCTATCTTCTTACAATACTAAAGAGTCTTCCATCGCCACAAATTTCCAGTTATCTAGAGTTTCCTATTTCTGTTTCAATACCAAAAAATTTCGTCCTTATTTTACGCTTGCCTGATGCCAAAATTTCCACTCGCCGCGAGTTTTTGTACTTTTGCACGATTAATCGACCGTTCAAAGGCCCATCGAATCCCCTCCGGAACGGAAACCCGAACCGGAAAGAAAGTGACGTCCCACGTTGAAACGAAAATTGCCGTGTGTATCAAAAATTTTACTCAAAAAAGCCGACCAATTTTCCTTGAGCCAATGTTGGAGAAAGTAAAATTCCAAGCGTATAAAGACGGATAACCGGTACGATAACCCATATTCCAACTCTCTGTCAGCCTCCGAGCCGTAACTTTTTTTCGTACCTTTCCCATAAAACACCGCCGAAAACAGACTGTCGGGCTCAACTTCGTTTGTTTAATTGCCGGGGATCGCTCTTTAATTGCGGGTTCATTTACGGCGGATAAATCAAAATACGGCCGCGATATACCGCTCTTTTTTTTTTTTTTTTGTTTCCTTCTTTCGCTCGTACGAACGACGAATTTCTTCGCGTTCCTCCACATGGAGGAAAGACGAAACGGACTTGGTTTTAGACGGAAGTTGCACAAGCTGCCACCCGCCAGATTTCACGCGCGTGCACATTCCCATGGTGGTGAAAAAGCTTTACGAGCTGGTTTTTACGAGCCACAGAATCTCGTACTCTTTCACACGGCTATTTCCGACCCCTTAGGCAATTTGATGAATGAAATTTGTACTTCCTCGCGGTGGTTCGGGTTCAACGACACGCGTCTCGCATCGACACCTCGCGAATTCTTCGAGTTCTATTTTTGCGGATAGGTGAGGCGGCTGGTTTTGTAGAAAAATAGCGAGAAGAACGATGGAGTGAAAAAGGAAGTGAGAAAGGTTTCGAGGAAGGAATTTCTCTTTGTGCTTGTACAGCGTGAATAAGAAAAAAAGGGTTCGTATTTCGACAGTACTCGCGGAAACATGAATAAAAATCCTAATAAATACGGATCGAAAAATTAACAGTTTCCGAGTAAAGATCACAAGCTTTTGTTTATACATTTTGATGTAAATTTCTCACCAAATTCTGACGAGAAATTGCAAACAGGTTGTTTTAATTGTAATCTCCAGCTCGAATTTAATCCTGCTGTGTTTTTTAATCGTATCTCTTTAATCGTTGTTATTATTATTATTATTATTATTATTATTGTCAAGCTACATACAAAATTAAATAGGCTAAGAAGAATTGTTATTAATACTAAAAATTGCAAGTAGAGGGAAAAATGATCAAAAATTACAAGTGTTAGAACATGTGTATTTCAATTTTGTTGTTTGCAGTGTATTTTTCTTTTGGTTGTAACAAGTGCATTTCTTCGAATATTTTCATTAAATTAACAATTTCCAACGTCTCTTTCTCTTAAACGAATGGCATTCTCTCTTCTACTCGAAATTTGGACGGAGTTCAAACGAAAGGGAAAGAATCCGGGAACGGTTGTGAAAAAGACGTAATCGTAAATCATAGTCGCGCTGCGTTAAATCGTCAGTTCTTTTTCTCTCTGCCGCGAGTCAACGAGGCTCGGCTCGCGCACTCGGCTTTCAACGGGGAAGATTGACGAGTCGTACGGACCGAGGACGTCTCGTTTTTCTCTCTTTTTATATTGACAGTTCTGCTGAACGTTAAGTAAGAACACGACGATTTGAAAATAATCACCGGCCGGATGGAATTTTATGAAAGTCGAGCCTTGCCTCCGAGTGGACATTGTTCGCGGCAAAGTAACTGTAAACGATGATCTACGACGGAAAATGTGAAAACCGTGGGAAACCTATTCTTAATACGTCTCCTGGAGGGTCGTATATATTTAGCAAATGTTGGATAATGTACGCGAATTGGAAAGTTTTAGAGTTTACTTTGGCAGTGTATCTCTCTTTCAAATAATTTCCCTGTCTCTCTTCTGGTAGCAATGTTACATTCTTTTTTTATATATATATATACTTATTTTATTATATATTATTTATATATTTTTTTTATTTGGAAAATCGTTTGACAGTTTTAACATTTTTTTTTTTTTTTTTGACTATTTTTATTAATATTCTTCTATTATTATTTTTATTTTAAGACGAGTTTCTAGATGTATTTTTGTGCTATTTAATTCTGTCTGTTCTTTCTTTTGTGAAATAATAAAATTATGACAAATTTTATGTCATTGTATATCGATCATAGATATACTTTTTTAATTCCTACTTTATAATGATATTTATTTTGTTATTTCGTTTATTGCTTTATTTATTTTATTCTATAACCTTTATTCTATATTGATTATAATTAAATGTAAGAAATATCTCTTTCGTAAAGGAGAGATATTCTTGAAATATCGTACTTTCTAAAGATGCATTATATCTCGGTACATTGTTATTGCTCTTACTTTCGCACTTCACTCCAAGATTCTCAACACCCATCAATCCGTAGGTCTGCACTTAAAACTGTAAACTGTCACCATTCTGAAATCAAACAGCATCATCACGTTTTGCTATTTCCAGCTGTTACATTCTATTAGTCGAGTCGTGGAAAAAGAAACAATTTTTTCTTTTTTGAAATCGACATTCCAAATTATTTCTAATTATTTATGAAAGATTTTGTTGTCATACTTTTTTTCTTACACTAAAAATTCGCAACACTTCGAGCGTAGTAAGACGTACGAATATCTGATTAGCATAAATCTTACTTTTACAAAACTTTTCGAAGCACCATCCAAAGGTGAACAAACCTGTTATCCAACTCATACTTCAGCATATACTTTATGATTCAACGATCGTAAAACGATCTCCTTTCTCCAAATTTTAACACCCTGCTACCTGTTCGTTTACTTTCATTTTGCTTGAATGCAAAAGAATAAAAATCTTGTGAATTGTCATTATGAGAATATAGTTTCTACCTCGATACATTCACCCATTGTAAATATTCCTCTGTCTTCTTCCGTGTTTTTATATTTAATTTTTACAAAATATTCAAAAACTCGACGAATCGATCAAATTCAGCGACTAAAAAAGTATTAAACAGACCTCCATGTTACAAAAATTAATAATCACATTTTTAATAATAGCGAGCAATATATTGCATCAGTTTAAAAACTACTTTCAAGAACTTCTAGCTATTTTTAAATGTAATTTTCTCAAAACTATTCTAGTATTCTAATTCTAAATATTTGTTAATTCTAATATTCTATATTTTTAATTTTTTATAATGTAATTTTCTCAAAACTATTCTAGTATTCTTAATTTTTTATTTCTGCATTATTCGACGAAAAATCGCACAGCCAGACTTTCAGGCTTCTAATCAAATTAACAATTACATTCTTGAAAATATCGAACGATGTTACTCCAATCTTTCAAATTTCGTGCAATATATTTTCCGCTTCTAAGTTTAATATTAAATACATAAATGCTATTTTTTCGTATCCGAGTCATAGTTCTGTCGTCACCGTTCCAAGAAGAATCGTCACGGTCAAACTTTCACATCCAAAATTAAATTAACAATGACTGATTCTTAAAAATAATCGAACGACATTACCTTTCAAATTTCGTGCATATGTTTTCTGCTTCTAAGTTTAATATAAAATACATAAAGCGTGATTTCTCGCGTCCAAGTGGATTGTTCCATCGCGTTTTCGAAGAAGGACCGCGTAGACGAGGAGCCAGACGGCTTCGACGTCTGCGTTCATCGTGTAATCAGTATCGTTCGCGACCATGACCGTGCCAAAGAAGCTGGCCACGTGGAACTGGGTCATAGGCAGTCATGGTTATTTCAAGCACGGAACGTCTTCTTTTCTTTATGGCGTTCTGCCTGTCTTTTGCACCTTGCGCGCGCACGAGCTTCGCCGCTTGTTAATTGAAAAATTCTTCGCTCATTGAAAACCGTTTCTCTCCGAACTGCTCGTGCTGAGAAATTTCTCTCTCTCTCTCTCTCTCTCTTTCTCTCTCTCTCTTTTTTCGCGAACATTACGATATCGGCGAATATAACGGTGAATAATAACACTTTGCTCTTTCACAAGCCTCTAAACGTGCAGAATAAATAATCGTTGGATTGATTTTGTATAAATAAATCGATACGTTTGGAATGGATAAATTAACGATGGAAACACAGCCTTTTGTTTGTTCTTGGTTAACTCTTCCCCCCCGGTGTATGACGTCTGTTGCATATTTCGCGTGCGAAAGTGAGTCTATCAATAAAAATAGGCACGAGATCGGAAGAGATGGAAGTAACCTCGCGTTTTCCTCGTTTCGTACAGCAGAACATGTTGGCTAATCTTAAAAATCAAGAGTTCTGAACGAAGATAGAATTTATTAAAACGATGCGAGAAATAATTTTTCACACTTGTGATAATTTGGATAGAAATGGCTCGACTATTCAATACACTTGAAAATTTTTCATAATTTAGCGATTGAAGTCACTGTTATTTAATAGTAGAACTATTACCTATAATAATTCATAATTCTTCATTCAGAGATTTTAAAATTGCATAATAATAAATTATATAATAATTTAAAATTTATTAATGATGTAAAAATAAATTTTAAAATAATATAAAATTTATTAATAATATAAAAATAAATTTTAAAATAATATAAAATTTATTAGTAATAATTTAAAATTATATAATAATTGAAGGTAAATTAGAAATTAAATTAGAAATTAACAACGTCAGCATTTTCTTTAGATTTACAAGAATTCTAAACATTTTCAGCTAAAAGTATATTCTTATATATGTATTACTTTGATCAAATATATTTTGATAATTTCTCTATTTCGTTCCAAGTTCCACCCTTTAACATTAATATTAATAATATTTAAACTTCTGACCAACGTCGCTTTTCTTGAATCTCCGAATTTATCTGGATATATGTACATATGATTAATGTTCAACTTTCTCAAAAAAAAAAAAAAAAGAAAAGAAAAAAAAAGAGAAGAAAAGAAAGAAAAGGAAACACGTGAATCACCTCCGCAAGTTTATTTAACACGATGAAAAACGATCGCGTATAAATGTGACTTTCAGTTACGAATAATCCTTCAGCAAAGATTTGATTTTATTAATCAACCTTGATCGGTGCTTATTTTTTTCGATGAAACGTTCGCCAGACCGAGTTTCTGGAAAACTCGTCTTCGAGATCGGAAGTCACGGATTTGCACGAATGCAACGAAACCAGGGTGCTTATAAATATTCCGCGCGAGCATGAGCAATATTTCTTTCATCGCGAAGGGATTCCTTGAAGTCTGCCCGTGCTCGTTTTTTGAATTTTAATTAAGCCTTCTCGCGTGTCTTTTTTTTCTTTTCATTTCGACACTCGACCGTTTGTTTCGCGATGCTCACTAAGATTTTTTTCCACGGTGTAATTTATGACACTAATACAATTGGGTCTTTGAAACCAGTCTGTCAGACACGTCTGACAAAGGTAGAAACAAGGACGTGAAGCGTTTCGCTGACTTTAAAATTTATTCGTTACGAAATTTTCTGTTACGAGACTCACCCTGTATACTTGCTGGAAAATACAAAATGAATCAAGTCAAAAAGTAACGGAATCTTGTCAATGAGTAGAGAAAATTTACAACCACGATAAAACGCAACGCTTTTTATTCATTTATTTGACGAGTGATCCGCTCGAATGCCTCTGGAAATAAAAAAAATTTCGTAACCTTGTGAAATTTTGTAACTCTGCGAGGAGACAAATCACCAATTGGCGCAATATACTGTATGATATATGCACGCGTGCGTGCAGCTTTCGCAGCCGACTGTAGCCTCGCGGGGAAGGTTCACGCGAAGAAAGGTGTTTTACGAGACATTTACGCCCGTTCTACCTTGCGCACCTGCCGATGTGGCTGACTGGAAGTCATCAAACGCCTTTGCACAGAACCCGGAAGCGCGCCTTGGGCGTTACGCCAGCTCCTTCCAGCGAGTATGTTACCGAAAAAAAAAAAAAAAAAAAGAAAGAAAAAGAAAAAAAAATCTCGAGGACTCGGTCGTATATCAAAAGCTGCCAGATTCACCGACGGTGCGAAGTCACTCGAGAGCCGTGAACAAAGCTACCTCGGGCGTTATTCGGCATCGATCCCTCAGTTCCAGATTTTTCGAGAGCGTCGAATAATAAATTTCCGTGTCTCGGTAAATCTCGCTTTTTTTTTTTTTCGTTCTTCACGGCGCGAGAAATTAAACATTGTCTGCTGAAAACAATGAAAATTCAGCGTTCCACGTTTCTATAAAAATGCACGAGGTTCCTTTAGCAAATTTTCAAACGACGAATCAGAAATCTGAAAGTTCTTGGAATTCTTCGCGAAGAAATCTAACATCCTTTCGAGAATTCTTCTCGTTGCCAGAGACGCCTAAACCGGTCTGTCAGAATTCAGAAAGGAACTGCAATTCTAAAACCGTGTGCCTCTAGAGCCTCGACTGTTCTTTTTCCCGAAGAGATCGAAGAAATTCCTCCCGGGAAGGGAAGCAATTTTCGAATTATCGAGCTATCTCGATACTTGCAGCTACTTTCGCGAAACACAATCTCAAACATCCTTCGCCTCTCCGTTCGACCGCTAGGAAAGATCTCAAACGTTTCTCACAAACAGGGCTCGTGAAGAAATCCTTATCGGAAGGAATCTGAAATACCAAGGCTCGCTTCAAGGCTCCGCCCAATTATCCAAGAATCTATCACACCTTCTTCAAAATACCTCTTCCAAATACCAACGGCTGCAGATCACATGCAGATCCGTGGAAAGAAGCCAATCCGAAGAAGCGAGTCCCTCTCGCGATTGCCGAGTCTCTATTACGACGATGAAATTGCCGGTGTACACATGGATAGACATCGTCGAGGGTCTCGCAAGGGCCTCGATTACCACTCGATGGAAGCTGATAGACGCAGGTACTCCGTGGAAATAGCAACGCAACAGCGCGTGATTGCCCGGTGAAGTTTCAATTGCGGCTGTGTGTTGGGCCCTTTGGGCCCGCGGCCAAGAACGTGGACGTAGTTTGCGAATTATTTGCGACCGTTCTATCCGTGGAAATTGTCGCCAACAAGACTCGCGAGGGACCAATGATGCGACATTGTTCGCTGAACAAGCGGTGGAAAGTGGGAATATTTTATTTTAGCGGCGGCCACATGGTGGAAGGAGCCTGTTGGCTCGAGATGTGAAAGGTTGACGAAAAAAAAAAAGGGAATATTCCGTGAAGCTTCTCCGAGGGCGTTGCTCGAATGCTTATCGAGAAATAGGGTGGTGATTTTTGAGAATTGTTTCAAAGTCACAGTTATTTATTGTGTATTTTTTATGCTTACATTATCCATTCGTTGAGAGTGAAGCTGAGATTTCTTGAGGTCTTTGAAATTTTATTAGCAACACTGGCAACATTTTTTGTTAATAATTTGTTAGTCAACATAATTGTTTTGTCCATTGTTAAATTTATTTCTATTTTCTGAGGTCTTTGAAATTTTACTGGCAACACTGGCAACATTTTTTGTTAATAATTTGTTAGTCAACATAATTGTTTTGTCCATTGTTAAATTTATTTCTATTTTCTGAGGTCTTTGAAATTTTACTGGCAACACTGGCAACATTTTTTGTTAATAATTTGTTAGTCAACATAATTGTTTTGTCCATTGTTAAATTTATTTCTATTTTCTGAGGTCTTTGAAATTTTATTGGCAACACTGGCAACATTTTTTGTTAATAATTTGTTAATCAACATAATTGTTTTGTCCATTGTTAAATTTATTTCTATTTTTTGAGGTCTTTGAAGTTTTATTGGCAACATTTTTTGTTAATAATTTGTTAATTAACATAATTGTTTTGTCCATTGTTAAATTTATTTCTCATTTATTTTTCGACATACTTCTAACTATTTCGAAATCTCTGGTACACCATGGAGATTGTTGAAATCACGGAAAATTTGAAAAAAAAAGGAAACACTTTACGTACGCCGGTAGACTTAATGAACAAACCGTGTACGAAAAGAACGAAGTTTCGATTTTCCTTTAATCTGCATTCACCTCCAGATCTAATCGCTGCAACGTGTCATTCAATTGTCAATCAACGAGTTAACAGACATGATTGATAATAGATACGAAGATCAGTATTTCGTCATTTGTATTTATAGTGCAATGACAGTCGACTGTTTGCATCCGTCGCGAGCGATAAGCTCGAAACATTTTAGCTCGAAAATATGTATTTGATGGCCTAGTTGTTATAACGTGCATAAACATACACAAATTACACGTCGCAAAGTTACGCAAGTTTCTCGAACTCTTCGAGTGAATCTGTTCGACTCGTCCGTTATAATTTTTCGACAGTTCCGGCCGCCTCTCGGCCGACTCGTGAGATTCAGTTGGCATTGTTCGATCGTTCGATCGTTCATTTAGCACGGTTTCCGGACCATCTGGGTCACGTTTCAATTTAGCTGCATCAAGGTTCGGCTAGTCAATCAGACGTCTGTTTTCAGACATAGAAATAGGAAGCCATAAACACCGGCAGGCAAATTCCCAGCGTCGTTACTCTCGATATTCAATCGAGACACTCGACCTAATTACACGGTCCTGTAACACGCCACGCGATCGCCTTGTGCGAGAAGACGCGTTCTTAGAAGTCGCTCGAAGTCAACTCCAATAAAGTGAAAAATACTTTGACGTTGCTGGCGTCTATTTTCCAAACGCGTCTGTCACCACCGTGGGAATATTTTTTATTGTTATTCATTGTTTATTGATCATTTACAGCCAATCGCGGAGATCTATATTTTTCTACGCAACTTGTATAGGGTAGCCAGCTGAAAAGGGCTTGAAAATACTATAATAATAAATTATAGTTATAATATATATATAATAATATTAATTAATAGTTATTATATATATTATAATTATAGTTATACTGATACATATAGTATATATTATAATTATAGTTATAATATATATAATAATAAATACTATTAATACTATAATATATAAAAAAGATAGAGATAGAAAATATATATATAATACTATAATATATAAAAAAATTGAGATAGATAATATATATATAATACTATAATATATAAAAAAAATAGAGATAGATAATATATATAATACTATAATAATATAAAAGAGACAAAAGTCCATTAATTATACTTCCAAATAAAATAATAAAAAAATAAAAAAAAATGTGTGTTTGTGAAAGTTATGTTTGTTCAGTCTTTTAGTGACCACCCTATATTTCAGTGACCACTCTATAAAATCTATATTTGATGTAGGTATGTGTGAATCAGTTTCTCAAAATAATATAATGTTATAAATAATATATATAATTAAATATAATAATTATTCAGTTAATAATTATCCAAATTTGACCTTAGTTCAATAGACTCATCAGTGCTTAGATCAAGTATGTTAGTTCAATCAGTTCATCAACTATTTGTTTTCTTCCCATCCATTCAACAATATCTGATTTGCTCCATTCAGCAATATCGCAATTACTGTTTTATGATCATTAATCTTCAATTGTTGTTTTATAATAATCACTGCTTTATAATAATTTGCACAATTACTCGAATTCATCTTTAACGGCTCAATAGTCATTAACAATTCTATCGTCGTTGTCAAACAAATTATTCAGAACCCGTGCTGAACAACTCCATAAATTGAAATGTAAAATGGAATGGCAATTTTTCTTTTTTTTTAAATTCGCTCTTTGAAGTAAATTCACGAAAATAAATGTTCTCGTTTCTTGAGGTGTTAAATATTGATTTGGCTTCTGAGAAGCTGAAATATCGAACCGAATAATACCAGGAATAAAAGCAATTTCTCGTCGAAAGGTTTCGCAGTTTGTCCTGCCAACTATGTAACAGTCACGTCTGAAAATGGAACTCACGAGCATGATGTTCGCGATGACTCAGGATCATATTTCTCGCTTAATAATTTCTGACAAACTTCTGGCAACGTGCACAATTGAAAACACAGCTAACCGTTCCGATCGAACCGAAGGAAAAAAAGAAAGAAGAAAGAGAAAAGAGAATGACGTGAAAAATCTGCCTTGCTATCGATCTTTCGAACACTGACAGATCGTTGAACTCTTAAAATCATTCAGCTCCTCAAAAGTTTCACGTTCGTCATTAGACTGCGGACTTTTATACAAATTTATAAGTGTAGTTAAAAAAAATAGAATCTTGGTAGAAAGATAGTACAGAAAACACTATGCATGGATATTTTACGTATCGTGTCACGTGCATTTTGTTGAATATTGAATTCTAAAGTTTGTTATAAATGCGTGAGGATCGTAAAAAAAATTTATAAGTGTAGTTAAAAAAAATAGAATCGTGATAGAAAGATAGTACAGAAAACACTATGCATGGATATTTTACGTATCGTGTCATGTGTATTTTGTTGAATATTGAATTCTAAAATTTCTTATAAATGCGTGAAGATCATAAAAAAAATTTATGAGTGTAGTTAAAAAAAATAGAATCTTGGTAGAAAGATAATACAGAAAACACTATGCATGGATATTTTACGTATCGTGTCACGTGCATTTTGTTGAATATTGAATTCTAAAGTTTGTTATAAATGCGTGAAAATCATAAAAAAAATTTATGAGTGTAGTTAAAAGAAATAGAATCTTGACAGAAAGATGATAGAGAAAACACTATGCATGGATATTTTATGTACATTTTTGTATCATGTGCATTTTGTGGAACACTGAATTCTAAAATTTATTATAAATGCATGAAGATCCGCAATCTATCGCGAATCCAGTGAGAATCTTCGTTTCGTTAGTTCGTTTTTAGATATAAGAGGCGAAAGGAGAATGATTACATTGCCACGTGGAATTTTGTGTTTTATTATTGTTATCGTTGGTTATGTCTTTATCACGTGCTAACATCTTCCAGAATTTCTCGATATTTTAAATTGAAGTCTTAAATCATAAATTGATATCTACAGTGTTAAAATTTTGTTAAAACTACGTTGTTCGCAATTTTTCTTAAAATATTAAGATTGAAAGTGTGAGAAATATTAAAATGAAAGATATGTTAAACAGCAGACAGATCATAAGGAAGAGAAAATTATTTAAGTATTGTACAACTTTCATTTAAATTTCTTCCATTGCGAGTTTCAAAATTTTCGTCGCGAATGACCGTAGCCTCGGCGCAGTTAATTAACGCAGTATCAACGTTCGTCTAACGCGCAAAATTCACGGAAACAAGGAGGCCAGTTTAAGAACCGTTCGCAATAACAATCTATCCGTGACAAAGAAACAAGGGAGAAATAAAGCCGGTCCAGACGACGACCAGCAAGGCTAACACGATGCTCGCGAGCGCGTAACCCACTTTTGCAAAATTAGATTTCGCACGCGTACAGAGGAAAGAAGAGAGAGACGCAGAAGACGTATCTAGCCGCGTCGGACTCCCTGCTGACCATTGCTTACAACGGACGATCGACTAACGACTTTGAAAACGTTGTGCAGACCTGGTGTTCCTCGATAGTATTAGACACGTGCCGCTCGTCTAACCTCTTGCGCTGGAATGACGTGCCGCGCACGTCGAGAATTCTTCGCAATATTCTCTCAGTTTTTAGTATAGTTACGAGTAAAACAAAGAATAAACTTAAATTTTACCTTTTCAATCATTTCTGTCCAGCGATGTCACGGCGACGAGTTCAAAACGAAAGCGACGAATTATTATAGATGGGTTTTGGTCACTCGTTATGGTCCGCAATCAGGTTGCCAGCGCGAGCGGTTAAAAGTATTCGCCCGCCGTTCAGCGATACGAGAATTTTTCGTTTAGCACGCGATCGATATTTTGTCGATCATTGACCGATTTTGTCGATCTTTTGACAAACTTGTCGCGTTCTCTGCAGTTGAAAAGTGTTCCGACGCCTTCGTTTCCGTGAAAGCTTGAAAATTAGGCAGAACTTGAGGATTGGAGAGTTAGAGAATTAGAAGAGCAAAGAATGAGAAAAGTTAGAGAATTAGAGAGAATCGGAATATTGGAATATCAAACAATTGGAGAATCAGAGAATTAGGGAAAGAGGATCGGAAAGTTGGATAACTAGTGAATCAAAAGGATAACTAGTGAATCAGAAGATTAGAAAAAAATCGGAAAATTGGAAAATTAAAGAATTCTTGGGAATTAGAGAATTAGAATTTAGTGTCAGAAGATTGAGAAATCAGAGAATTAGAGAATCAGAGAATCAGAGAATTAAAAGAAATCAAAGACCTAGAGAATCTGAAAATTAAAAATCAGAATCACGGAATTAGAGAACATTCACGATTCTTTTATCTTAAAGGCGAATTTCATGGAATTATTAGATACTGCAAATTTTTATTTATAGAAAATTTTAAAGTACGAAATTGCACACAAAATGCACATATTGTAGAAAAGTATGTAAAATGCGCAAAAAAAAAAAAAAAAAAAATGATTTCTATAATTCAATACATAAAACAATTCTCAAACTGGATTCTATTTCTTAAATCTAATTCGAAGTCTAATAATGTTGTTGAAAAATATAGAAAGCTCTACCATATATTCCTCGAATGGATGGCATATCTTTAAATAGTTCTTCGAAGGGTTAGGACACCTTTAAATAGTATTCTTTGAAGGGCTGAAATACCTGAATAATATTCTTGGAAGAACTGGACGTTTTAAAAGGTGAAATATTAGAGTCACGGTGATTTTTATAATTTGATAAAAAATGTTTGATTGAAGTAATATTCGACAGGATCTAGAAAACTAGGATCCGGATCATTTGATGGATTATTTTGTCAGCTGATTAATTATAGACTGAAACGTAGATTATTTTCATTAATTGTTGGCCACTCGTTGACCACTCATTGTGAGTAAGTGATTCTAGAAGATAATATCTAGAAGATAATAGATGTTCAAGTTTAATTTTAACAAACATTCAACTCTAATAATGCCTCCAATCTTCGTGTGTCACTTCTTTGATTATGTCGCTCATAAAATTAAAGAACTTGTTGATCAATTGAAACAAAGTCAATTAACCGAACACCTAAGATAATTAACTATAATAGTCACATCGTTTTCACTTTGTAATTCTGTTCTTGTCAAATTCATCGTGTGAAAGAAATAATTGGAGAGTCGTCAGCAAAGTTTTCACGTTCTCACGTTCGCAGGATGAAGTACTCCCAATTTCATGATGCGTTCCGTAAAAACGCAATTAATTAAAAAATCGCCCCACGTTCGATGTCTCACACTCTTAACAGAAACACTTACCCATTTTTAAGCTTGCTCGCAAGAGAAATTTTCAAAAGGAAAACTGCTTCGCTCTTTCGTAACTCCATCTTTGTTAAAAAAAAAAAAAAAAAAAAAAAAAAAAGAAGAAGAAAAATACAGCAATCGGACATTCGAGATAACGAGCAATCAACCAGCACCGCCTAAATTCCCAAGCAAACGAACCAAATCACTCCTCTCGTCTCAAAGGGCCCAGTCTCGAAAGTGGATCGTCCAGATCGGCCAGATAACCAACCCTTTGATCCACCACGTGCCACGTGCATCCAAACGTTCCACGTGCTCCCATAAACGAGACGTCCGATACAGATCGATCTAACGTCAATTACGTCGGCCAACATCCTGGCGTCAAATCTATTTTTATTGTTAAGTAACGTGTCAGGACACAAGGTCCATTTGAATCCATTTATCCCATTAGATCGGAGGCACAAGTGAGGCCTTTCGCTCTCTAATGCGTTCGCTCCGAGTCGATAAAATCACCGGTTGCAGCTCTCCTCTCTCTCTCTCTCATTCTCTCGTGCGGCCATTTACACATTCTGGAAGCGGCTCGCGACGAAAACGCGACTACAATGAGTTTTCTGTGCTCCAAGAATACTCCGCGTCTAGCGTGTTGGACGAACGCGATGCTTGAAACTTGCTGCCGATTTCCGGCTGATTAACGTCGTTTTTCGGACGACAGGTGATTCAGTTTTACTGGGAAGTTTTCGAAGCGCGTGAACTTTCGTCAATCGGGAACAACGCGTCGTTGTTTACTTGAGCGTTCCGAGTTGATTAAAATCAATATACCAGCTTTAATTAACCGATAATTTTTATTCTAATTTCTTTCAAATATTTCATTTATTTAATTTTAATTTCTTATTATTATTTATGTTTTATTTTGTTTCTAATTACATTTTAATTTTTCTTACTGCTCTTCTTGAACTCTTTTGAAATTTCTTATTAAATATTTTATATTTCTTTGTTTCTTACTCTTCGCGGGCATCTTCGATGATTTTAAACAAATATTTTTATATACAATATAAAAAGCGTTGCCCGCCTGTTGAGTCGACAAATATAAAAAAGGTTGTTAAAAATCTTCCTTTAATAAAAAATCGTTGTGTCACCTGCAATGATGCTTTATTTAACAATAGGAACACTCTGCTTCTTCTCGTTACAACAAAGTATTACAAATTACTATGTTCATGTGTGACCACTCATCGCATCTTCAAATTAGTCTGTTTTTTGAGCCAAAATAAATAGCATTGTTTCACAATCTTCGTGTCCTCGCAATTCCTACAAACTCTTGCCAACAATGTTTACTTATTCTTAATAATATTTTAGTTTCAGATTTTTAGCAAACTATTAATAATCTAAAACTATTTATCATAAACTATACGACAAAACGTATCTATTTTTACAATTTCTGTGATATGATACGGTATTCAAAGAATGTAAATGCGAATAAATGATGTTTAATAAGCTGAATCTTTTACGTATTATTAAAATTAATATATATTAATATATGCAAATTATTTTCAAAAAATTCTTTATATTAAATTAATATAAATTAATATATTAAAATTAATTTCAAAAAATTCTTTATCCGACATTTGTGACATGAATTTTGTATTCTTATCGAAATTCAGCATAAAATATAGTTCTCAGCGCCATATAAAAATCCATAAATCAGTACGAGAATTGAAATATCGATTCGATAAAAAAAAAAAAGGTATGACTTGAAACTTTTGACCAGCGTTGTGAGATCGAAGTTTCAATGAGAAATGTTTAAAATGTCCATTAAAGGGTTATTATTTTCGCGCCTTCGAGTTTAGAAACAAAAGATCATTTCAAATCGTGCGTGAATTCTCCGAGTCCCTTTCTGAGAAACTTGAACTAGTCTCGAGGCGTTGAACACCTGTTCAACCAGATCAGAATCATTTAGAACGCTCGGGGTTTCGACGTGAGAATTGGAATTGATGTCTGAACGAATCGGGCGGGTTCCTATTCGACCACTAACAAATAAGAACGGAACACTGTTTGGCAAATGTTTGGATATCGATGAATATGCATTGAGAATGTGTAATTTTAGAGCGTGCAGCACGTTGTTTCGTCGTTCTGACGATCTCACTTTATGGGTCAGTTTTGTGTACGTTGCTTTCGGTCAATTTTGTAAATTGGCCACGCGAGAGATTTACTCGAGAACCTGAGATCTTACAAAATTAAACAGATCTTCTTTCAGCCAAGTGAGTCTAAACACACCGACAGAACGAGCTCCTTTACGTTGTTCTTTCTTACTTTGTTCGTCAGAAGTTTTCTCGAAACGAAAAGTCGTTTAATTTGTTGCAAAAAAAAAAAAAGAGAGAAATTACAATTAATATTAACATTATTGCACGTATACTGAATTATAATCTTGTGTTAAATTAAACAGTTTTGTTGCAACGAATGCGGATGATTGTTAATGATATATCCGCAGATGATGCGTCTTTAATTTTACGTTATTCTTTACTTAATTTACGTTATTTTATTTAATTTACACATTTATTTAATTTAGTTATTCTTATTTTACGTTACTAGCGAGCTAGAAAAGTGAGGATCTATGCAGGATCTGTGAGTCGCGAGCGTGATAAGAACGCTAATCTGATCGCAATTGCGAATCCAAGACAAGTCTCACAATATTCTGCGAATACAGATGCAATTTTTCATCAATTTTTAACTCACGTTCAATCGAAACGCGCAAGAACTTGACGTTCACTTTTATCATTATTTATTTATCATTTATTATTATTTTTATTATTATTTATTACTTATTTATCCTTTAGAAAATACCTATTTAAAATAATTCAAATAACATCGAATTCTAAAGATTCTCACGTCACATGAACATTCGAGTGATTCACAGCACGCGAACGATCGAAGAGACATGTTCGTTCGAAATATGAAAAAGACATGCCTATTCAAAATAATCCAAATAAGATTTAAAGTCTCACACGTTACGTGAATGTACGAGTAACTCGAGCAGTCAATGTCACGTTGATCTCCAATAAATTAGATTCGATTGTCAGAGCGATCGTTTTATAGGGAAATGGCGGATCGTGGCGGATGTCGCGAATCTTTTACTACCGACCCACGTAACCATGTTTCACCGAGTCACGCATGCTCGCGTTTCTCTCCGTGCAAACTACTCGATATTCATGACTTTGGGTATCCATATCGGGAATTGGAGGGGAAAAAGTGTTCACCCACGTTCAATCCGTTTTTTTTCCCCAGTCGTCGTTTCAAACGACTTATCGAGTGATAAGGACAGGCAATCGACGATGTCCGGCTGAAATTACGCGCCTTTTCGATTCGTCGTGCATGGATTTTTTCCTCTGGTTTGTATTTTCGCGTTTCACCATTTTTCCGATCGCCTTGTGCGTGTTTTATTAAAATTTACGATATTTATCATAAAATTGCTGTGTTTTCGTAGGTTTCAATTTGTGGTAGAGGAGATTTGTGCAAAAGTTGTCGTAAAATTGTGTAGAAATATTTTAGTTTTGGTGAAATACTTTCAGTCACAGGATAGTGTTTGGAAATATTTAAAATTGAAACCTTCGAAGTATTGTATTTGTTAGAATCACATAATTAATATATAAAATTAATTCATCAATCGATCAAAAGTTTTAAACTAATATAAAATTATTATGTATATTTCAGCGATAATTTTTTTAATTTTCTCGAACACTTGCGTTTGATTAAAAAGCCTTTACCAGAAATATACTGTGTAAATTGTGTAATTGTGCAAAACATTTCGACATTTCGTTAACACCGTAAAACTACTTTAGTTTTACTTCCAATATTAGAAATCTCCATTGTCGTTGCATTGTCGTACCCGCAGGAGAGTTGTTCATTTTTTACTGCTTTACCAGAACTATCAAAAAAAAAATGCAAAAATATTTTCAATTACTCAATAACATTGTCATCGCTATCGATTTTTGAATCAAATCTTCAAAACGCTCTTCCGGAATCATAAAAGTTTCTTTCCAAAAAAAGAATTCATCAGTACAAAATCCGTCCAATTTACCTTGCATCGTTTTCAAAATAAAATACTTGCCAGTGCTCGATTGGCTCGCCAATTTTACTGTTTAAGTTGAGCCAATCGCGAACACATTCTTACGACTAGACACTGTTAGACTCGACGAATCTTCAGCACCGTTAAATATTTCGATCGTTTTGTGAATCGTCGCCTGGAATATGACTCGGATCTGGTTTACGATCCACTTGTCCGTTCATCGCAGCAGGTACGTTTTAAATTTTACGAAGCCCGAAATTACGGCTGTCATGTCCGCAGATCTCTTTGTCTCTTTTTTTCTTTTTCTTTTTCTTCCTTTTTTTTTTTTTGCCAACGAGTCGATACATTGAAAGAACTCCGTTGAACTAACGAATCACGTGGACTAACGAACAAAGACAAGGATACGCGGTAATCGGTCTTCATGGAAGTCTCCCACGCGGAACTATAAATCGTTCGATTATTTTACGAGACACCAGCAACGAGATCCTGCTACAGTTTTAACTCGAAATGACGTTATTAAGTAAGTACGAATATCACCATAATAAGTGACGAATATACCATCAAGCCGTTATTTTAACGAATAAATTATAATGAAGCTTATTAAAGCTTATTGAAGCTCCTAAATTGTAATAAATTATAATATAGGAATCCTTCAGATAGGATCTTCGAGCGCAGTTATTGAAGCTTATTGAAGCTCCTAAATTATAATAAATTATAATATAGGAATCCTTCAGATAGGATCTTCGAGCGCAGTTATTCTCCGTACTTCATTTCATAAGATTTGTAAGATCTCTGGATTTCTGGGATAATTTATAGAATAATTTTAACATATTATCATATTACATTTGTCAATATCAATATATTATCATTTAACATATTAACATGTTATTTTATTCATTTTCACATCGTGCTCTCGACTCTATTAAACGATGATCCAGCGATTCGATGATAAATCCATCTATGGACATCTATTTTTTGTGTCAATGACGAGGTTCGAGTGTGTTTGATCCGTTCTGAAAGAAAGAAATCACTTAACTCTGACTATAATTGGACGTTTGTTGTTGAGGACAACTGTTAAATATAATTGAAATTTTTCGCGAGATGAATAAAATCACAATTTTTAGATACTAGGTTGCTTTAATTTTTAACTGGTAGTGCACAGTTGCTGAAGGATGTCGAAAAATTTTAAATAAACAATTTAGAACATCAATTACTCCTTTATTCTCGATGGTCCCTGTTTTATTTCTTCTATCAAACTGTTTACTACTAAATAAGTAATTAATATTTTCGTTACCTATGATGAAAATCAAATAAAATCCAGTGAAATTTATAAGTAACTATAATCGAATATAGTTTCTCTCATATTTTCACCGCGTAAGGTGATTAATTTAATTAAAATAACGAACCAGTCGCTAACATCAACAAGCACTCTGTATTGAAAAATTTGTAGATGTTGGTCCAAAATTTCTTTTATCGTTCAATATATTAATATTGCCTTAACCGACTATACTTGCTATCAATTGTTTATCGCGGAAGGAACGCAGAGCAGAGAAGAACAGAACGTTTCTCGCCCCCTGCTGGAGCCAGGATTCCAATTCCCACCCATTAATGGCGGTATCATAGTTACGTCAGGTTGTTTCGATTCATTTCCATTAAATTTACGAGACTCGGGTTGCGTCACTTCTTGATTAACGTTTCTCGCACAGTCTCGTAACTATTTCCAAGCTGTTGGCAGCCAACGAACCGGCAGACTCTCTCGTTTTCATTCTTTTATTTCTCTATTTCGTTCTCTCTCTCTCTCTCTCTCTCTCTCTGTCTCGGCTCTCGAGTAATATAAATAGCCCGACTGAAAATTAGTTTCGCTGCCGTGGATCGATCGTTTCTTTTAGATAGTCGCGCAGAGATCGTCGATCATTCGATTAACTCGATCAATCTCGTTTTCCACTGTTTCAGATCGTTGTCGGCTCGGGTAATTGAACGGTTTGATCTTTTAACGAGACTGGTCTCCCGCCTCTCAAGTCGCGTTTCATTGCGTTTGAATTAATTAGAGTTTAGGTGGATAACGTTAGGTGGCGCACGATTATGTCATGTGCTTAAGAGTTATCAAACGTTGCAACAAAATCGTTCGAGCACGGTTCGCGCAGCGTGGACGAAGCGAAATGATGAATGGGATGATATCACATTTGTTGTCAACCTCGTTCTAGTTCTGTCCAATTGGAAATTTGCGATGTAGGAAGTATGACGATCACATTCCTAACACTTATTAATTTTTAAAGCGGAGTTTGATTATATAACGTGGTTTGTTCAGCCACACCGTGTAAGCTTGAGCAAATTTTATTCTGTACTATTGACTCTAAATTATGTTCTGTTTAAATTCTAAATTCTGTTCTGTTAATTCTAAATACTCTAAATACATCGTTCCCTCGTATATCTTTATTCGTGCATTATGCTGATCAACTTTACGAGTAAAATAGAAAGATGGAAAAAGAAAATTAGCGAAAATTCATAATGAATAATCCTCTGCAATTCTACTTATATTCACTGGCTATATTCACATATAGGTATACGAATATATTCACTGGCAGAAATACAGTATGTATAATAATGTGCGAAAATATATAAAATATCGAAAATGGAAAAGTCATTGTAATATGTACGATAGAAATTTATATTTAAATTCCATCACGTTCGTAGAAATTTACAGTCTATTAATAATATGAAATTCACTTCTCTCATTCTCGACAGTGTTAAAATTCAAAAATTACAACGAAGATTACTTTTTTTAATTTGCTCCAATTGATGAAAAAGAAGAAACCTTGTTGTACGACAAGGTGTTTCACGATCGATCAACGTTTCTTCACGAACGTTCGCAAAGATATAAAAATGCATAGAAATCCATAATCTACTAGTGACACAAGCTCATTTTTCTCGTCTTCACTTTTATCACAGTTTGAAAATTATTAAATTAATATAAATTAATAATTATTTTATCACAGTTAAAAAACGATCGATCAACGTTTCTTCGCTAATGTTTGCAAATATATAAAAATGCATAGAAATCTATAATCTACTAGTGACACAAGCTCATTTTTCTCGTCTTCACTTTTATCATAGTTTAAAAATTATTAAATTAATATAAATTAATATTAATAATTATTTTATCACAGTTAGAAAACGATCGATCGACGTTTCTTCGCTAATGTGTTTGCAAATATATAAAAATGCATAGAAATCTATAATCTACTAGTAACACAAGCTCATTTTTCTCGTCTTCACTTTTATCACAGTTTGAAAATTATTAAATTAATATAAATTAATAATTATTTTATCACAGTTAAAAAACGATCGATCAACGTTTCTTCGCTAATGTTTGCAAATATATAAAAATGCATAGAAATCTATAATCTACTAGTGACACAAGCTCATTTTTCTCGTCTTCACTTTTATCATAGTTTAAAAATTATTAAATTAATATAAATTAATATTAATAATTATTTTATCACAGTTAGAAAACGATCGATCGACGTTTCTTCGCTAATGTGTTTGCAAATATATAAAAATGCATAGAAATCTATAATCTACTAGTAACACAAGCTCATTTTTCTCGTCTTCACTTTTATCACAGTTTGAAAATTATTAAATTAATATAAATTAATAATTATTTTATCACAGTTAGAAAACGATCGATCGACGTTTCTTCGCTAATGTTAGCAAAGATATCAAAATGCATAGAAATCCATAATCTACTAGTGACACAAGCTCATTTCTCTCGTTTTCACTTTTATCACAGTTTAAAAATTATCAAATTAATATAAATTAATAATTATTTTATCACAGTTAGAAAAACGATCGATCGACGTTTCTTCGCCAATGTTCGCAAAAATATAAAAGTGCATAGAAATCCACGATTTACCATAATAACGCAGACCCGTTTCCCTCGTTCCCGACGATATTGAAATTGCGAAAAAAGAAAATCGCATCGAAGATCTCTTCTCACCCTTCTATCACGCTCGCAATTGGCAAAAAGAAAAGAAGGCAGAAGAAGAAGAAGAAATAAAAAGAATGTGAGAGCGACGTGAAACGTTGTACACAGCGTGGCGTTTCACGAAAATCGTATCGATCGATCAAACGGCGTTTAACAGCGCGTGCTCTCCTTTACGGCTGGTAATCGGCGCCTCGTCATCGGTATCACGTACGATTTACAGTGTACGGCCTCGAAGGTGAAGACAAAAATGATTGTAATACGATTTGACTTAACAGCTCGTGACTGAAATTCAAACAGCCACCAGCGTCTTGTCATATTTAAAATAACAGTCGTGACTCATGGAATACTCGAGACGCTTTTCCCTTGTAAACACGATGCGCGTGCGTTTATCGATGTATCGATTGCACATATTAAGAAAAGAGAGAAAAAGAAGAAAAAAGAAAAAAAAAAGAAAAGAAAAGAAAAGAAAAAATGAACGAGACACGACGACGCTAAATATCGTCCTGAATGGTTATAATTTTCGCGTCTGCCGGAGCGTGTTGATTTTGCCCGATCGTTTAACTTTCACCGTAATCATAACCGGAGTTCCGTACGCTGCGAGTATGTTTCATTTATTCGTCAACGCGCGGCGACGTTCAATCACGAAAATCGTTACGTATCGGTGATATTGAATGGTCTTTCATTGTCCTCGAATATATATTTTCGTCGCCGGTCAAAAGTTTCGGGACATTTCGTTATTCTTCAATATATAATTATTCAACTATTTAATTTTGACATCTTTGTCTTTAAAATTGTTCAGTTTTCAACAGTATCATAAAATTGTGCATTGGTATGTTAACACTTTGCTTAAATGACTTGAATAGCAACTAACTGTTACTTCATTTCCTTAATTTTGGAATAAACGTATCATTTGTCATGAATTGCTTTTGACATCGGTGACGTAATATGTGAATTTTAGTTTATATATCGAATTAAAGTTTATTATCTTTCGTTTAAATTCAGATTTCTAGACTTCGCGTCGACGTGTTTCCGATAGTGAAGTAATTTTGAAAATTAGACACACGAGAAATATCTAAATGAACAATTTACGAATTCAGCAATTTAGTATTTTAGTCACTAAACGCGACAGTGATTGCCAAGGAAAATATTATTTACATTAGAAAGGACAATTATAATGGATATTCTGTTTTCGAGTCATCTATACATTATAGCTTAAAACGGAACGATGGAAAGAATCGTCGAAATTAGAAGGAACAGCTGAGAAGAATTTCGCAACAGTTTCTATCACCAAATATATTTACATTAAAAAAAACTAATTATGACGAATACTCCGTTTTGAAGTCATGTTCGTGTAGATTAATAGAAACGAAGAAAAATATCAATTGAATCAAAAAGAACGATTAAACTCGTTTAAATTAAAAAAAAAATAATTAAAAAGAAACGAAGAAAAATATCAAATTAAATTAAAAAGAACAATTAAATTCATTTAAATTTAAAAAAAAAACAGTTAAAAAGAAACGAAGGAAAATTTCGGGAGAAACGAACAGGAAGGCGAGACGTTCAAAGCGGTTTGTCAACGTGTCACGAGCTAAACAGAGGGAACTGGAAGCGCCCTGGTTTCTCTTCCGTTCAAATAAAAGGAAATTATTGTCTCTTTCGAACCAGTACTTGAACGAGCCGATATGCAAATGAATTGTTGACTGCCCGGTGCCACGCAACTTATCAATCAACCGGTTCGATTATGTAGCAGCGTTTTCACTTTCTATTCATAGGCGGTAGAATAAACATTCGGCTGCGTAAAGAAGTGAACGACGACGAAGGTGAGAGAAACACGAGCGAGAGGACGCGCGAGAAGAAGAAAACGCGCCGAGAATCTTGTACCTTTTTAATTAAAAAGATTAACGTGGCTGAGGAATTTTTCGCTCTGTCTTTGTTCGAGCAATTCTAATGAAGTTAGAAAAAGAAAAAGCGAAGAAAAGGTGTGGGAAAATCGGTTTGAAACGAATTTAGTTAAACATCTACTTATATAGATTCATATAGATAAATAGATAAATAGATTACTAGCGATTTAATAAATCTGTTTGAGTTGATAGATGATGAAATTGATTGGGGAAGGTTTGACGGACAACTTTGTGATATTTTTATTATTAAAGTTTATTGGTAAAGTTTTGTGACAAACTGTCTGTAGTTATAGTAATAATATAAAATTACTTTAGTTCAGAGCGTGTATATCATTTTGTTCCACTATATCGTGAAATCGTATAAATATCTACGTAATTTTATTCCACTCGAAGCTTCCAATATTCGTATATACTAAAATACACATATATATGTATATTAATAAATCTATATATACATTAGTATTATAAATTAATTTTATATTATATTAATATTAATTTATAATATAATATAATGTAATATTAATTTATAATATAATATAATATAATATTAATTTATAATACATTAGTATTATAAATTAATTTTATATTATATTAATATTAATATATATTAATATTATGAATCTATAATTATAAATATATTAATGATGTTGATATTAATATTTGATTCATCTTGTACGGCTCTATCTTTAAAAATTTATTTTTATATGTCGCTCCACTTAAGACTTCACTGAAATCTCTGAAGTTCTATGATCAAAGACTCTGTTGATCAAGAATAATATCCGAATCGATTCAGACGTGTCTGAACAGTCTTCAACCTCCATTAAATTCAATTATTTTTTTTTCACTTTCTCTCATCCTCCAATCTGATTTTTACCTGATCGAAGGAGCAGAAAAAACGCGGTGTTCTTTTGTGATCGGAAGCTCTGGGATCGTTGGGTCTTCTCCTCTTTTAGTTTCTCCTTTTATTTCTTCCTTTTTACTTCCTTGCAAACCGCTCTCCGTTTTCACGGTTATTGTGTTTAATTAGTCAGTCGTGCATCATTCTTTTCTGTTGGTTTCCTTTTATTCAAATCCTTTGTGATATACTTTCTTTTTGGTTCGTTCTCGAATGTTTAATACTCTGGATTCGTGACAGTTTTGAAAATATTTCCTATTCCAGGCTTTCGACTAGATTTTTAATCTTCTCGTGGATCTTCTAAATCCTCAGTTTTCTAGAATCTCAAAATTTTTTAATTTTCAAAATTTTCCAGCCTTTTCATAATCTAAATTCTTCAACTTTTTAACTGTCCCAGGTTTTCCAAATTTTTAAATTTCGAAATCTTCAACTTTCTAGAGCTCTCGAAAATTCTGAAATATCCAGGATTCTCAGTTCACTCTGTGCAATAATAACATAAAAAGTTATTTAAATTTCGTAAAGTTTAAAAAAAAATTATATTTTAATAAGACTCAATTGTTAATTCAAAATTTAATGCCTCGCTTGTACTCTACACTTCTCACTTACTTTAATCTTCATTTTCTCAAAATGAACAAACAACCTATAAAACACTCTTGATCTATGCCATTGTTAATCATCGTCCTGAATATGAATTTGCCGCTTCGCCGCAAAGATCCTTCGGATTTAGCCTCGCGCTCAAGCAGAGCGGAATAACAACTAAAATTAGACGTGTCATATTTCAAAGATATTTTGCGTGTTTCGTGTTCGCTGGCCTTTTTTTTCATCGCGTTTTCCCTGATCGTCAGGTTATTGGACCACTACGTTTTCGAGGCGGTCGAGAGGCGCGAGCTCGCACGCGAAACCTTCTAATGAGAGATTTCTTTATGACAGGAGGGAGCAATGGGAAACTTCGTTTTATTAGAGGTCGTACACTGAACTTTCTTTTTTCGAAGGAACGCAGAATGAATGTCTTCACATTCGGGGACGATATATCTCGTTGCGAAATATCGTTCACGATACGCTTCAAACGTGACATTTTGCAGTGTAGTTTCGTTGATACGATACTTTAATCCATTAAGGTTCATCGTTGCATTAACACAATTTTTATTCGCAATTTCGCTCGTTTTAAATTTTAAATTTTGAATTTGAACTTTAAATCTCGAGTTTGAATTTTAAATTTTAAATTCTTTCCCCAAAGTTTATTTTATTTTAATTCTCTTTTCAACGTTTATTTTATTTTAATTCTCTTTTCAAAGTTTATTTCATTTTAATTCCTTTTCCACAGTTTATTTCATTTTAATTCCCCTTCCAAAGTTTATTTCATTTTAATTCCCTTTCCAAAGTTTATTTCATTTTAATTCCCCTTCCAAAGTTTATTTTATTTTAATTCCCTTTCCAAAGTTTATTTCATTTTAATTCCCTTTCCAAAGTTTATTTCATTTTAATTCCCTTTCCAAAATTTATTTTATTTTAATTCTCTTTTCAAAGTTTATTTTATTTTAATTCTCTTTCCAAAGTTTATTTTATTTTAATTCCCTTTCCAAAGTTTATTTCATTTTAATTCTCTTTTCAAAGTTTATTTTATTTTAATTCCCTTTCCAAAGTTTATTTCATTTTAATTCCCTTTCCAAAGTTTATTTCATTTTAATTCCCTTTCCAAAGTTTATTTTATTTTAATTCTCTTTTTAAAGTTTATTTTATTACCAAAATTTATTTATTATATTTCTCTGTTTTTCATTATTCTGACCACGAAAGAAAATTTAAATGGTTAAAGCTGTTCGTCATTACGTCTTTACGTAGATTCCAGAGTTTCGTAAATTTTAAAGTAATTAAAATATTTATGATATTTTGATGAATTATTGTTTGGCTCTCAACATGTTTCTCGAGTATTATTTCGTGTATCAGAAAAATCAGATCGTTTGTTTAAAAAATCTCCTTCTCTTCTCTTGAAATTCTATTGGAAAAATATGAAAGATATTTCAAAGCGTATTAAAAGAGATATTCTGTAAATACAGAGTTAATATGAGACGGTGAGTCCTTTATGATTATAAAGTGTTATATACAATTGTCAGGGTATGACAGTAATTGGAGATTTACGTACACGTGAAACTGGAGGAAGTAAATTTTTGGCAGAGTCCAAGGTGTTATGTTACTCTGTAGAGTTCATACGGATATATTTAGAAGTACAGTAGGAATTCCATTTAATTAAATTCCATACAATATATACATATAGAGATCCATAAAATGATTCAAATATATCTATAATTCATATAATTCATTCTCGTATATATTTATTACGTATTAATATCTTTGATATTCATAGAAATACAAATTTGCACGAATATCATTCGATACTTTAAGTTGTAATAAGAGCACCGTGACAAAAGAGGAAAATCCAACTTCTCACAAATATCTGTCTCCAAAATTCAACAATTCAGTGCGCGATAAAAATGACAAGTGCCTGCAGTGTCTCATATTATTCTGAAATTAATTGAACATCAGACCTGGACAAAATATTGTCTCACCTACTGGATATTGTAGCGAATAAATGCGCTATTATATTTGCAATCTAATGACCAAAGGGAAGTGGTAAACGGGGGATCAGTAAGATCAGAAAAAGGCGCGCAACCCTCAAAATTGGCCGTGGAAAATTGAGTGGGATCGTTGCTCTCGGTGACAGCGAGATTTTAAGTAGCCCCGGTTCCTTGGCCTCGTCGTACCACCCCTGAGCGCCATAAATTCGGCGGCGTATATTCTTGTAATAAAATAGCCTCGTTTGTGCCGGCCGAGTTGGGGGATCATCCGCGTGAACGATCCCCCACGTCCGATTTCCAACCGGGACACGATAAATTCCGCGACTTTACCGCCCGCGATCGCGAACGAATCGTACGCACGAGGGCGTGCTCTCAATGGCTTTTTAAGTCGCGATTCTTTCGACTCTCGTATTCCGACTTTCGAGTCCTATCTATCGTTTCGAATAAATTCGACGTAAATTTCCGCGCGTCGAATTCGTTTTCTATACTAACGTAGGGACTTTAAATGGCACTTCTTTTTCTTTTTTTTGAAATTGGATGCACTTTGTGGTAAGAAATGGGATCGTTGGAGAGTCAGGAGATTGTGTGTGGTGTCTGAGACGATGCGTGGATCTTTGGTTTCTTTGATGTTGGAATTTTATGCGTGCTACAGATCTCCGTGCAGAATATATATGTGTGTGTGTATATGTATATGTGTTGTATTTTAGGATATTTTGGTATTATATTTTGAATATTTGTGTTTCAGTATTATTTAGTATTATTTTTCATATTTTAGTATTATTTAGTATTTTAGGTTATATTTTGGATAAAAGAAACGAAGGAATTGAAATGATGATCGCTAACTCTGCGAGTTTTTATGCTCAGATTTTTATGTAAATTTTATATATATATAATTTAATATGTATATATCTAGGGACGAAATATATTTAGAATGGACCAGATATTTAACCAAAAGGAGATATGGAATAGGTCTATTGCATTTTACCAAATCATATATTTTGAAATATTCATTAAAATCTAAAGAGTATCATTCTATAGAATGTGCTCACAGAGAATTTACAGATATCAACTATCTTATGATTAATTAAAATTAAACGCAAAGCAACTTAAAGTTAAGATGCACGCATCCCACAATGGCCCTGCGAGATTCCTCGTCGTCGCGCGATGTCCTTGCAAGATCCCTGCACCGCTGAGGGAAAAAACACAATACTTATAAACTAATTGTTCCTACAATTCAGTTTAGATCGTGAAATAAAGAATGGACAGAAATTTTCACGATCTAAACTGAACTGTAGGTTACGTAGTACTCAGCTTGATATCATTTTACAAATATTGAAATTCACAAAACGTTAATGTTTGTAAAAAGATATCAATTACCAGGTCTCACCACGAGGAGGTGACTACGCACGAGACCCACCCCGGGCCCAAATCCCAACCACCCTCCATTACATTCAAGCAACTCGGCATTCTTAAGGAATACCGAGATTTTATTCTACTTAGCCCGGGGTTAAGAACAAAGGAGACAGACGTTCAATAGTTCCATCTCAAACTTAAGTCTAAGTCTTAACTCTAAAGCGCATATATGAGATTGAATTATGGAACTCTGTCTCCCGAACAACGATCGCGTTAACAATCATACAATACATACAATCATACAATCATACATTGCATACATTACATACAATCATACGTTACATACATTGCGTACAATTATACATTACATACATTACATACGATCATACATTACATACGAATGCAAATCATACAATATGTCACAATCACTCGCAGCCTTTCATACTAACCACACACTCATCTAACATGAAAGTTACACAACAATTGTACAATAATTCGCAGCCCTATCAGTGCATTTTGTATCAAAGACACGTTTATTAAACTGTGAACGAAATTAGGGAAACGAAACTATTGACACGCTTCAACATCGTGCCTTACAAGAGATATAACGCGAAATAAAATCGCGATTTGTCAGTGTGCCAAATCGGGTTCCGAGCACTTAGAGGCAAGTAGTTTCGCGCTACCCTCAACGACACAGTGGGGTTCCGAAGAACCACTAGAGCCGGATTACAAAGGACGCTAGACTACAAGAACCTACCTCGTC
The DNA here is from genome assembly GCF_011392965.1 of Frieseomelitta varia. Lineage (NCBI taxonomy): Eukaryota > Metazoa > Arthropoda > Insecta > Hymenoptera > Apidae > Frieseomelitta > Frieseomelitta varia. Next base: position 363,558 of record NW_025109350.1, read on the forward strand.
CTTTCGGACGAGGCTGCAGTTACCCAATTTGACACACTGACAACGAAAGTTAGAAACTCTAGTGCAATGACAGTAACAAAAGTAACTCTACTCTAGTACAATGACAGTAACAAAAGTAACTCTACTCTAGCGCAATGACAGTAACAAAAGTAACTCTACTCTAGCGCAATGACACTAACAAAAGTAACTCTACTCTAGTGCAATGACAGTAACAAAAGTAACTCTATTCTAATGCAATAACAGTAACAATAGTAACAACGAACGAAAAAAGGGAAGAAAGGAGGTGTCTCAAGTTTAATAAACATGTCTCTGTACAGAATGCGCTCACAGTGAATTTACACAAATTAACTATCATATAATTAACTAAAACTAAACGCACGCAACTTAAAACTAAACGCACACATCTTAAAACTAAATCGCACGTATCCCACGATGTCCTTGCGAAATCTCTCGTCGTCCATCGGTGGCCCGCTGGGGGCCCAATAATTTACTTATCAACTAATTGTACCCACAGTTCAGTTTAGATCGTGAAATACACAAAGCAAAGAAATTTGCACGGTCTAAATTGAACTGTAGGTTGCGTAGTTCTCAGCTTGATATCGTTGTACAAACATTAAATTTCGCAAAACTTTAATATTTGTAAAAAGACATCAATTACCAGGTCTCACCACGAGGAGGTGACTACGCACGAGACCCACCCCGGGCCCAAATCCCAACCACCCTCCATTACATTCAAGCAACTCGGCATTCGTAAGGAATACCGAGATTTTATTCTACTTAGCCCGGGGTTAAGAACAAAGGAGACAGACGTTCAATAGATCAATCTCAAACTTAAGTCTAAGTCTTAACTCTAAAGCGCTATATGAGATTGAATTATGGAACTCTGTCTCCCGAATAACGATCGCGTTAACAATATATACAATCATATAATCATACATTGCATACATTACATACATTACATACAATCGTACATTGCATACATTACATACCATCATACGTTACATACATTGCGTACAATCATACGCTACATACATATCATACAATCATACATTACATCCACTTCATACAATCGTAAATTACATACATTACATGCAATCATACATTACATACAATCATACATTACACACGAATGCAAATCATACACTATGTCACAATCACACGCAGCCTTTCATACTAACCACACACTCGTCTAACATGAAAGTTACACAACAATTGTACAATAATTCGAAGCCCTAACAGCGCATTTTGATCAAAGACACGTTTATTAAATTTTGAACGAAATTAGGGAAACAAAACTATTGACACGCTTCAATATCATGTCTTGTAAGAGGTACAACGCGAAATGAACCCGCAATTTGTCAGTGTGCCAAATCAGGTAACAAAAGTAACTCTACTCTAGTGCATTGACAGTAACAAAAGTAACTCTACTCTAATGCAATGACAATGACAGTAGTAACAACAAACGGAAAAAGAGAAGAGAGGAGGTGTCTCAAGTTTAATAAACGTATCTTTGTACAGAATGCGCTCACAGTGAATTTACACACATTTTAACTATCATATAATTAACTAAAACTAAACGCACGCAACTTAAAACTGAGACACACGCATCCCACGATGTCCATGCGATATCCCTCGTCGTCCCAGATATTAACTATCTTATAATTAACTAAAACTAAACGCACGCAACTTAAAACTAAATGCACGCATCTTAAAACTAAATTGCACGCATCCCACGATGTCCCTGCGATATCCCTCGTCGTCCATCGGTGGCCCGCTGGGGGCCCAATAGTTTACTTATCAACTAATTGTCCCTACAGTTCAGCTTAGACCATGAAATACACAAAGCAAAGAAATTTTCACGGTCTAAACTGAACTCTAGGTTGCGTAGTTCTTAGCTTGATATCATTTTACAAACATTAAAGTTTGTAGAACTGTAGTGTTTGTAAAAAGATATCAATTACCAGGTCTCACCACGAGGAGGTGACTACGCACGAGACCCACCCCGGGCCCAAATCCCAACCACCCTCCATTACATTCAAGCAACTCCGTATTCTTAAGGAATGCGGAGATTTTATTCTACTTGGCCCGGTGTTACGAACAAAGGAGACAGACGTTCCATAGTTCAGTCTCAAGCTTAAGTCTAAATCTTAACTCTAAAGCGCATGTATGAAATTGAACTATGGAACTCTGTCTCCCGATCCATCACATCCGATCATACGTTACATACATTGCATCCATCACATCCGACCATACGTTACATACATTGCATCCATCACATCCGATCATACGTTACATACTTTGCATACAATCATGCGTTACATACATTGCATACAATCATACATCACATCCATCACATACACTCATAAATTGCACACATTACGTACAATCATACATCATACATCATACACGAATGCAAATCATACAATATGTCACAATCACTCGCAGCCTTTCATACAAACCACGCACTCATCCAACATGAAACTTACACAGCAATAATTCTCAGCCCTAACAGCGCATTCTGTACCAAAGACACGTTTATCGAACCTTGAACGAAATTAGGAGAACGAAACTGTTAACACGCTTTAGTATCGTGTTTTTCAAGAAATATAACGCGAAATGAAACCGCGGTTTGTCACTGCCATTGTACTAGAGGAGAGTTTCCAACTTTCGCTATCAGTGTGCCAAGTCGGAGTTCGAGCACTTAGAGGCAAGTAGTCTAGTTGAACCCCCAACGACACAGTGGGGTTCCGTAGAACCACTGGAGTCGGATTACGAAGGACTAGACTACATGAACCTCACCTCGTTCGATTCGAACGAGGCTGCAGTTCCCCGATTTGACACACTGACAGTGAAAGTTGGAAACTTTACTCTAGTGCAATGACAGTAACAAAAGTAACTCTACTCTAGTGCAATAACAATAACAAAAGTAACTCTACTCTAGTGCAATGACAATAACATAAGTAACTCTACTCCAGTGCAATGACTGTAACAAAAGTAATTATACTCCAGTGCAATGACAGTAAGAAAAGTAATTCAACTCTAGTGCAATGACAGTAACAAATGTATCTGTAGTCTAGTGCAATGACAGTAACAATAGTAACAACGAACGAAAAAAGCGATGAGAGAAAGTGTCCAGAATACGTTGTACAGAATACGTTCACAATGAATTTACAAATACTAACTATCTTATAATTAATTAAAACTAAACGCACGCAACTTAAAACTAAGACGCATGCATCCCACGATGTCCTTGCGAGATCCCTCGTCGTCCATCGGAGGCCCGCTGGGGGCCCAATACTTTACTTATCAACTAATTGTCCCAACAGTTCAGTTTAGACCATGAAATACACAAAGCAAAGAAATTTGCACGGTCTAAACTGAACTGTAGGTTGCGTAGTTCTCAGCTTGATGTCGTTTTACAAACATTAATGTTTGTAAAACGATATCAATTACCAGGTCTCACCACGAGGAGGTGACTACGCACGAGACCCACCCCGGGCCCAAATCCCAACCACCCTCCATTACATTCAAGCAACTCCGCATTCTTAAGGAATGTTGAGATTTTATTCTACTTGGCCCGGGGTTACGAACAAAGGAGACAAACGTTTCATAGTTCAATCTCAAACTTAAGACTAAACCTTAACTCTAGGCGCACTTATGAGATTGAACTATAAAACTCTGTCTTCCGAACTACGATCGCGTTAACAATCATACAATCATACAATCATACAAACATACATTACATACAATCATACATTGCATCCATCACATACATTGCATCCATCACATCCGATCATACGTTACATACTTTGTATACAATCATACGTTACATACATTGCATACAATCATACATCACATACACTCATAAATTGCACACATTACGTACAATCATACATCATACATCATACACGAATGCAAATCATACAATATGTCACAATCACTCGCAGCCTTTCATACAAACCACACACTCATCCAACATGAAACTTACACAGCAATAATTCTCAGCCCTAACAGCGCATTCTGTACCAAAGACACGTTTATCGAACATTGAACGAAATTAGGAGAACGAAACTATTAACACGCTTCAGTATCCTGTTTTTCAAGGAATATAGCGCGAAATGAAACCGCGGTTTGTTACTGTCATTGTACTAGAGGAGAGTTTCCAACTTTCGCTATCAGTGTGCCAAGTCGGAGTTCGAGCACTTAGAGGCAAGCAGTCTAGTTGAACCCCCAACGACACAGTGGGGTTCCGTAGAACCACTGGAGTCGGATTACGAAGGACTAGACTACATGAAC